>NC_070649.1:7500-157500 GCF_947347685.1 Pleuronectes platessa
CCTCGGCTTTTCGGCCATTTGCTACTTCGACCCCTTCCGAAGGTCGTAGGAGCTCGGGGATGGCACCAATCGATCCGCAGGACCCACATTAGTTCAATAGAAACCACTTTCCAAGTCTCTACGACCTTCACAAAAAAAGTTATTCAAGAATATCTCCTTCTCCAATGTGCTTTCATCCCTAATCCTAACCCTAACCCTAACCCTAACCCTAACCCTAACCCTAACCCTAAACCCAACCCTAAACCCTAACCCTAACCCTAACCCTAACCCTGACCCACATTAGTTCAATAGAAACCACTTTCCAAGTCTCTACGACCTTCACAAAAAAAGTTATTCAAGAATATCTCCTTCTCCAATGTGCTTTCATCCCTAATCCTAACCCTAACCCTAACCCTAACCCTAACCCTATATTTAGAGGACAAGAGATCCCTATAGGTGTGTGATTGGAGCCTATTTTAATGGAATTGATGGAAAAGGAGTATGGGAATGAGTGCTTGTTGGAGTGCTGTGTTTCGGAGGGACAAGGAAACTTCACCAGGGGGAGGAGCTAGATGGGCTATATAAATGATTGCAACTCCTTGGCCAGTCTCAGACAAGACAAAATGCCTCATGGAGCAAGATCAGGGACAAGCTCTCCCAGAGACCCACCATGGGGATGACTTACCTCTTAATTCGACCTGACCTACTTACCTGCCCTAGCCTGATGAAGATAAACAAATTTCGAAACGTCGCGACAGGGCCTACGGACTTTAAGCAAAAATGACAAATTGTACTTACCTGACTAAGCCATTTACCCTCCCTCGGCTGAGCGGAGAGACTCAAGACATATTTGTAAATTTGTATATAGTTCATTGGATGTTTATTTAGCTGTAATTACAACATGTTTAACACAACTGTAAAAATCAGTGTGTTATTACGACATCATTAGGATTTACTTACGGTTATTTTACCACAGTGTGTTTCACATACCTGTAAAAAATCAGGGTGTTGTTACAACACTTTTATTGGATATTTATGGTTATTTTACCAAGTGAGGGGCATCCCATGTCCCAGGAGGGCCCGTGCATAACGTTTGACCTGACTTGTCGGGTCAACGGATATTACCGTTTTCACCTAACCCTAACCCTAACCCTAACCCTAACCCTAACCCCTTCCCAAGGTCCTAGAAGCTCGGCGATGGTACCAATCGATCCGCAGTACCCCATTTAGTAGAGACAGACGCCCTTTCCAAGTCTCTACGACCTTCACAGCAAAAGTTATTCTAGAATATCTCCTCAGCAGGCTATGCTAATGAGGCGGCCTAATTACAATCCCGTTTCTCTCAAATATCTCGGCATAGAAGACACCAAAACTCAAAATTACAGGATATTCACCATCCCAACAGAGAATTCTCCTCAGAAATGTCATTTTATCACATCAAATTCAAAACCCTAAATTCAGGAAAAACCATGACCAAGGTGAACTCACACACAAGACAAGTGCCCCACAGATCAAACAGCTCATTAGACAAATCTTGGAGAAATCCAAAATCAGTCGCTTGGAAGAATGACAGTGAAGCATCTCCTTGGGCCGTGCGGTGTATGGGGCACAGGAGCTCTTCTGGGGGCCCAATCATGGGGGGCCAAGGAGGCAGTGGTCTGGACACACATCAGGCCCCTCTTCGTTCAACCTGAAAGGTAAGAATGCAGGTAAGATCGACACAAATTCCACCAGAAATCAGAAATTCCGAACTAGCCCCTCCCACTTTTGGGGATTTGGGCGTTCGACCCCTTCCGAAGGTCGTAGAAGCTCGAAAATGGTACCAATCGATGCGCAATACCCCACTTGCCAGAAACAAATGCCCTCTCCCACTCTCTACGACCTTCACAAAAAAAGTTATTCAAGAATATCTCCTCGGCTTTTCGGCCATTTGCTACTTCGACCCCTTCCGAAGGTCGTAGGAGCTCGGGGATGGCACCAATCGATCCGCAGGACCCACATTAGTTCAATAGAAACCACTTTCCAAGTCTCTACGACCTTCACAAAAAAAGTTATTCAAGAATATCTCCTTCTCCAATGTGCTTTCATCCCTAATCCCTAACCCTAACCCTAACCCTAACCCTGGCACCAATCGATCCGCAGGACCCACATTAGTTCAATAGAAACCACTTTCCAAGTCTCTACGACCTTCACAAAAAAAGTTATTCAAGAATATCTCCTTCTCCAATGTGCTTTCATCCCTAATCCTAACCCTAACCCTAACCCTAACCCTAACAAAAAAAGTTATTCAAGAATATCTCCTCGGCTTTTCGGCCATTTGCTACTTCGACCCCTTCCGAAGGTCGTAGGAGCTCGGGGATGGCACCAATCGATCCGCAGGACCCACATTAGTTCAATAGAAACCACTTTCCAAGTCTCTACGACCTTCACAAAAAAAGTTATTCAAGAATATCTCCTTCTCCAATGTGCTTTCATCCCTAATCCTAACCCTAACCCTAACCCTAACCCTAACCCTAACCCTAAACCCTAACCCTAACCCTAACCCTAACCCTAACCCTAACCCTGACCCACATTAGTTCAATAGAAACCACTTTCCAAGTCTCTACGACCTTCACAAAAAAAGTTATTCAAGAATATCTCCTTCTCCAATGTGCTTTCATCCCTAATCCTAACCCTAACCCTAACCCTAACCCTAACCCTATATTTAGAGGACAAGAGATCCCTATAGGTGTGTGATTGGAGCCTATTTTAATGGAATTGATGGAAAAGGAGTATGGGAATGAGTGCTTGTTGGAGTGCTGTGTTTCGGAGGGACAAGGAAACTTCACCAGGGGGAGGAGCTAGATGGGCTATATAAATGATTGCAACTCCTTGGCCAGTCTCAGACAAGACAAAATGCCTCATGGAGCAAGATCAGGGACAAGCTCTCCCAGAGACCCACCATGGGGATGACTTACCTCTTAATTCGACCTGACCTACTTACCTGCCCTAGCCTGATGAAGATAAACAAATTTCGAAACGTCGCGACAGGGCCTACGGACTTTAAGCAAAAATGACAAATTGTACTTACCTGACTAAGCCATTTACCCTCCCTCGGCTGAGCGGAGAGACTCAAGACATATTTGTAAATTTGTATATAGTTCATTGGATGTTTATTTAGCTGTAATTACAACATGTTTAACACAACTGTAAAAATCAGTGTGTTATTACGACATCATTAGGATTTACTTACGGTTATTTTACCACAGTGTGTTTCACATACCTGTAAAAAATCAGGGTGTTGTTACAACACTTTTATTGGATATTTATGGTTATTTTACCAAGTGAGGGGCATCCCATGTCCCAGGAGGGCCCGTGCATAACGTTTGACCTGACTTGTCGGGTCAACGGATATTACCGTTTTCACCTAACCCTAACCCTAACCCTAACCCTAACCCTAACCCCTTCCCAAGGTCCTAGAAGCTCGGCGATGGTACCAATCGATCCGCAGTACCCCATTTAGTAGAGACAGACGCCCTTTCCAAGTCTCTACGACCTTCACAGCAAAAGTTATTCTAGAATATCTCCTCAGCAGGCTATGCTAATGAGGCGGCCTAATTACAATCCCGTTTCTCTCAAATATCTCGGCATAGAAGACACCAAAACTCAAAATTACAGGATATTCACCATCCCAACAGAGAATTCTCCTCAGAAATGTCATTTTATCACATCAAATTCAAAACCCTAAATTCAGGAAAAACCATGACCAAGGTGAACTCACACACAAGACAAGTGCCCCACAGATCAAACAGCTCATTAGACAAATCTTGGAGAAATCCAAAATCAGTCGCTTGGAAGAATGACAGTGAAGCATCTCCTTGGGCCGTGCGGTGTATGGGGCACAGGAGCTCTTCTGGGGGCCCAATCATGGGGGGCCAAGGAGGCAGTGGTCTGGACACACATCAGGCCCCTCTTCGTTCAACCTGAAAGGTAAGAATGCAGGTAAGATCGACACAAATTCCACCAGAAATCAGAAATTCCGAACTAGCCCCTCCCACTTTTGGGGATTTGGGCGTTCGACCCCTTCCGAAGGTCGTAGAAGCTCGAAAATGGTACCAATCGATGCGCAATACCCCACTTGCCAGAAACAAATGCCCTCTCCCACTCTCTACGACCTTCACAAAAAAAGTTATTCAAGAATATCTCCTCGGCTTTTCGGCCATTTGCTACTTCGACCCCTTCCGAAGGTCGTAGGAGCTCGGGGATGGCACCAATCGATCCGCAGGACCCACATTAGTTCAATAGAAACCACTTTCCAAGTCTCTACGACCTTCACAAAAAAAGTTATTCAAGAATATCTCCTTCTCCAATGTGCTTTCATCCCTAATCCCTAACCCTAACCCTAACCCTAACCCTGGCACCAATCGATCCGCAGGACCCACATTAGTTCAATAGAAACCACTTTCCAAGTCTCTACGACCTTCACAAAAAAAGTTATTCAAGAATATCTCCTTCTCCAATGTGCTTTCATCCCTAATCCTAACCCTAACCCTAACCCTAACCCTAACAAAAAAAGTTATTCAAGAATATCTCCTCGGCTTTTCGGCCATTTGCTACTTCGACCCCTTCCGAAGGTCGTAGGAGCTCGGGGATGGCACCAATCGATCCGCAGGACCCACATTAGTTCAATAGAAACCACTTTCCAAGTCTCTACGACCTTCACAAAAAAAGTTATTCAAGAATATCTCCTTCTCCAATGTGCTTTCATCCCTAACCCTAACCCTAACCCTAACCCTAACCCTAACCCTAACCCTGACCCACATTAGTTCAATAGAAACCACTTTCCAAGTCTCTACGACCTTCACAAAAAAAGTTATTCAAGAATATCTCCTTCTCCAATGTGCTTTCATCCCTAATCCTAACCCTAACCCTAACCCTAACCCTAACCCTATATTTAGAGGACAAGAGATCCCTATAGGTGTGTGATTGGAGCCTATTTTAATGGAATTGATGGAAAAGGAGTATGGGAATGAGTGCTTGTTGGAGTGCTGTGTTTCGGAGGGACAAGGAAACTTCACCAGGGGGAGGAGCTAGATGGGCTATATAAATGATTGCAACTCCTTGGCCAGTCTCAGACAAGACAAAATGCCTCATGGAGCAAGATCAGGGACAAGCTCTCCCAGAGACCCACCATGGGGATGACTTACCTCTTAATTCGACCTGACCTACTTACCTGCCCTAGCCTGATGAAGATAAACAAATTTCGAAACGTCGCGACAGGGCCTACGGACTTTAAGCAAAAATGACAAATTGTACTTACCTGACTAAGCCATTTACCCTCCCTCGGCTGAGCGGAGAGACTCAAGACATATTTGTAAATTTGTATATAGTTCATTGGATGTTTATTTAGCTGTAATTACAACATGTTTAACACAACTGTAAAAATCAGTGTGTTATTACGACATCATTAGGATTTACTTACGGTTATTTTACCACAGTGTGTTTCACATACCTGTAAAAAATCAGGGTGTTGTTACAACACTTTTATTGGATATTTATGGTTATTTTACCAAGTGAGGGGCATCCCATGTCCCAGGAGGGCCCGTGCATAACGTTTGACCTGACTTGTCGGGTCAACGGATATTACCGTTTTCACCTAACCCTAACCCTAACCCTAACCCTAACCCTAACCCCTTCCCAAGGTCCTAGAAGCTCGGCGATGGTACCAATCGATCCGCAGTACCCCATTTAGTAGAGACAGACGCCCTTTCCAAGTCTCTACGACCTTCACAGCAAAAGTTATTCTAGAATATCTCCTCAGCAGGCTATGCTAATGAGGCGGCCTAATTACAATCCCGTTTCTCTCAAATATCTCGGCATAGAAGACACCAAAACTCAAAATTACAGGATATTCACCATCCCAACAGAGAATTCTCCTCAGAAATGTCATTTTATCACATCAAATTCAAAACCCTAAATTCAGGAAAAACCATGACCAAGGTGAACTCACACACAAGACAAGTGCCCCACAGATCAAACAGCTCATTAGACAAATCTTGGAGAAATCCAAAATCAGTCGCTTGGAAGAATGACAGTGAAGCATCTCCTTGGGCCGTGCGGTGTATGGGGCACAGGAGCTCTTCTGGGGGCCCAATCATGGGGGGCCAAGGAGGCAGTGGTCTGGACACACATCAGGCCCCTCTTCGTTCAACCTGAAAGGTAAGAATGCAGGTAAGATCGACACAAATTCCACCAGAAATCAGAAATTCCGAACTAGCCCCTCCCACTTTTGGGGATTTGGGCGTTCGACCCCTTCCGAAGGTCGTAGAAGCTCGAAAATGGTACCAATCGATGCGCAATACCCCACTTGCCAGAAACAAATGCCCTCTCCCACTCTCTACGACCTTCACAAAAAAAGTTATTCAAGAATATCTCCTCGGCTTTTCGGCCATTTGCTACTTCGACCCCTTCCGAAGGTCGTAGGAGCTCGGGGATGGCACCAATCGATCCGCAGGACCCACATTAGTTCAATAGAAACCACTTTCCAAGTCTCTACGACCTTCACAAAAAAAGTTATTCAAGAATATCTCCTTCTCCAATGTGCTTTCATCCCTAATCCCTAACCCTAACCCTAACCCTAACCCTGGCACCAATCGATCCGCAGGACCCACATTAGTTCAATAGAAACCACTTTCCAAGTCTCTACGACCTTCACAAAAAAAGTTATTCAAGAATATCTCCTTCTCCAATGTGCTTTCATCCCTAATCCTAACCCTAACCCTAACCCTAACCCTAACAAAAAAAGTTATTCAAGAATATCTCCTCGGCTTTTCGGCCATTTGCTACTTTGACCCCTTCCGAAGGTCGTAGGAGCTCGGGGATGGCACCAATCGATCCGCAGGACCCACATTAGTTCAATAGAAACCACTTTCCAAGTCTCTACGACCTTCACAAAAAAAGTTATTCAAGAATATCTCCTTCTCCAATGTGCTTTCATCCCTAACCCTAACCCTAACCCTAACCCTAACCCTAACCCTAACCCAAGTCTCTACGACCTTCACAAAAAAAGTTATTCAAGAATATCTCCTTCTCCAATGTGCTTTCATCCCTAATCCCTAACCCTAACCCTAACCCTAACCCTGGCACCAATCGATCCGCAGGACCCACATTAGTTCAATAGAAACCACTTTCCAAGTCTCTACGACCTTCACAAAAAAAGTTATTCAAGAATATCTCCTTCTCCAATGTGCTTTCATCCCTAATCCTAACCCTAACCCTAACCCTAACCCTAACAAAAAAAGTTATTCAAGAATATCTCCTCGGCTTTTCGGCCATTTGCTACTTCGACCCCTTCCGAAGGTCGTAGGAGCTCGGGGATGGCACCAATCGATCCGCAGGACCCACATTAGTTCAATAGAAACCACTTTCCAAGTCTCTACGACCTTCACAAAAAAAGTTATTCAAGAATATCTCCTTCTCCAATGTGCTTTCATCCCTAATCCTAACCCTAACCCTAACCCTAACCCTAACCCTAACCCTAACCCTAAACCCTAACCCTAACCCTAACCCTAACCCTAACCCTAACCCTAACCCTGACCCACATTAGTTCAATAGAAACCACTTTCCAAGTCTCTACGACCTTCACAAAAAAAGTTATTCAAGAATATCTCCTTCTCCAATGTGCTTTCATCCCTAATCCTAACCCTAACCCTAACCCTAACCCTAACCCTATATTTAGAGGACAAGAGATCCCTATAGGTGTGTGATTGGAGCCTATTTTAATGGAATTGATGGAAAAGGAGTATGGGAATGAGTGCTTGTTGGAGTGCTGTGTTTCGGAGGGACAAGGAAACTTCACCAGGGGGAGGAGCTAGATGGGCTATATAAATGATTGCAACTCCTTGGCCAGTCTCAGACAAGACAAAATGCCTCATGGAGCAAGATCAGGGACAAGCTCTCCCAGAGACCCACCATGGGGATGACTTACCTCTTAATTCGACCTGACCTACTTACCTGCCCTAGCCTGATGAAGATAAACAAATTTCGAAACGTCGCGACAGGGCCTACGGACTTTAAGCAAAAATGACAAATTGTACTTACCTGACTAAGCCATTTACCCTCCCTCGGCTGAGCGGAGAGACTCAAGACATATTTGTAAATTTGTATATAGTTCATTGGATGTTTATTTAGCTGTAATTACAACATGTTTAACACAACTGTAAAAATCAGTGTGTTATTACGACATCATTAGGATTTACTTACGGTTATTTTACCACAGTGTGTTTCACATACCTGTAAAAAATCAGGGTGTTGTTACAACACTTTTATTGGATATTTATGGTTATTTTACCAAGTGAGGGGCATCCCATGTCCCAGGAGGGCCCGTGCATAACGTTTGACCTGACTTGTCGGGTCAACGGATATTACCGTTTTCACCTAACCCTAACCCTAACCCTAACCCTAACCCTAACCCCTTCCCAAGGTCCTAGAAGCTCGGCGATGGTACCAATCGATCCGCAGTACCCCATTTAGTAGAGACAGACGCCCTTTCCAAGTCTCTACGACCTTCACAGCAAAAGTTATTCTAGAATATCTCCTCAGCAGGCTATGCTAATGAGGCGGCCTAATTACAATCCCGTTTCTCTCAAATATCTCGGCATAGAAGACACCAAAACTCAAAATTACAGGATATTCACCATCCCAACAGAGAATTCTCCTCAGAAATGTCATTTTATCACATCAAATTCAAAACCCTAAATTCAGGAAAAACCATGACCAAGGTGAACTCACACACAAGACAAGTGCCCCACAGATCAAACAGCTCATTAGACAAATCTTGGAGAAATCCAAAATCAGTCGCTTGGAAGAATGACAGTGAAGCATCTCCTTGGGCCGTGCGGTGTATGGGGCACAGGAGCTCTTCTGGGGGCCCAATCATGGGGGGCCAAGGAGGCAGTGGTCTGGACACACATCAGGCCCCTCTTCGTTCAACCTGAAAGGTAAGAATGCAGGTAAGATCGACACAAATTCCACCAGAAATCAGAAATTCCGAACTAGCCCCTCCCACTTTTGGGGATTTGGGCGTTCGACCCCTTCCGAAGGTCGTAGAAGCTCGAAAATGGTACCAATCGATGCGCAATACCCCACTTGCCAGAAACAAATGCCCTCTCCCACTCTCTACGACCTTCACAAAAAAAGTTATTCAAGAATATCTCCTCGGCTTTTCGGCCATTTGCTACTTCGACCCCTTCCGAAGGTCGTAGGAGCTCGGGGATGGCACCAATCGATCCGCAGGACCCACATTAGTTCAATAGAAACCACTTTCCAAGTCTCTACGACCTTCACAAAAAAAGTTATTCAAGAATATCTCCTTCTCCAATGTGCTTTCATCCCTAACCCTAACCCTAACCCTAACCCTAACCCTAACCCGATTCATGACCTTAATCCTAAACCTAACCGTTCAATCCCTACGCCTAAACTTAACCATTTGTCCCTAACCCTAAACCTAACCCTAAATCTAACCACTTTATGCCTATACATGACCTTAATCCTAAACCTAACCATTCAATCCCTACGCCTAAACCTAACCATTTGTCCCTAACCCTAAAACCTAACCCTAACCCTAAATCGAACCACTTTAGCCTATACGTGACCTTAAATTCTAAACCTAACCGTTCAATCCTACGCCTAAAAACCCTAACCACTTAAACTAACCGTTACACCCTAAACCATCAAACTCTAGACCTAAAAAAATTATCTTAAAAAAAACATTAGTTAGAAACTCTAACCCGAAATCAGTTGATCCCTAAAAACGACAAACCAGAATTCTAAAATACCTTACACTTAGATTACTATAAACTTAGTGGGACACACCCTGGGGTTTGATCAACCCCGGCGGGGCCTTCCTTGGGAGAGGGTGTCTGGTGGTAATGGCCGAAACATCCAATGACCCTGAGGTGCACTACTGATGATGTGTCACCTAATATATAGATTTAGAAAAACAAAAAATAGCCAAAAATAGTCCAAATTGCTCTTTACAAAACAATACAAAGACATTAAGTCAAAACAACTCCTTAATAAATTTTAATACAAGACAAAAAACAAAAAACAAAAAAGAAAACCAAAACCTATCAAATAAAAAACTCACTTTCATCTAAAGACCAAACCTAACTTACTTTAAAAACCAATACAAAAGCAAGTGCACTAAAACTACGGTTTAAAACCAATTCGGTAAAGGGGATATGTGAAGAAGGGGGAGTATTGATGACGTGCGTGGGCCAGTGCATTGCCTTTGGCTCCCTATTCCAAACCGCCCAGTCGTTGGATGAAGCGGGGGGAGTCATCGAGATAACTTCAAAAACCTAACCCAGCCCGTGCCATCGGATGAGCAAACTCTCTTTTGAAAACGGTTTACATATCCCCACCAAAACAATGAACACAAAGACGGAATAAAGATTAATTGCCGAAACCATCTCAGAACCTGGAATCTACAATAAACTAAGGTCCTCTATATATTAAAAAAAACCAACAAGTTATACGCATTAGACATTACGATAAAATCCTTCCTCAAACTAAAGATTTTTTTTACAAACAAATTCGTTGCAAAATTAACTTGCCTACCTTTACCAAAGAGTATTCTCTTTTTTCTTGTCTGTTTTTTCTAAACAGGAAAGAAACATGTCGAACCCTAAAACACCCCACGGTGATTTCCAACTCCTGGTCAGAGCTTTCACTCACCTGGTAAAAGCCCAGCATCATTTGGAATACATTGGTTCTTCACCAGGCGCAACCACTCCAAGGAGAATACAACAACTTCAAAAACTACTAACAACGATCGTCCGCCCGAGTTGCCCAAACGAAACGTCGGATCTCAAAAAATACTACAATGCAAAGAACTGGGCTTACACCACAGTACAGATACTGGAAGAACATTACAAAAATCTGATCACAGAATGCCAGAAAAAAATAAATCTCCTACCTAAATCAGGTTGGGACAGGGCACTAATAGTAGCCACAAAATGGCTGAAAAGAGACCTACCTGCGCTCAAAGCAACCACCCTGGAACGGGGGATAAAGACCATACAGAAGTTATGCAAAGAACCGACTCCAGAAAACACCAAAATGGATACAACCCCGGCAATCCAACAGATGCAAGTTGAAACCGAAAACATCGAAATGGATACAACCCCGACAGTACAGCAAGAAAAACCTATCGAAAAAAACCCAGTAAACCTGGGACTCATAACCAAAAGATTGGTAATTGATTTGACCAGAGACAAAATAGAAAACACGACTAAACCTCACCAACAACACAAAATAAACCAGGATGACACTGACAATCATGAGCCAACAAAAAAGAAACACAAACATGACCCGAAAGAAGACCCACCCATACTAACACTAGACCAATCCGACCAATCCGACCAAAACGACAACCACCTTTACAACAGGCATGAACACGGTGGCAGTAAATTACTCAACTGGAGCTTAACTCCAAGCCGACCAACCATCATAATGGGAGACTCTAATATGGCCAAACTACCACTAATTAAGGACTCTAGAGTCCAAGTGGATTGTTACCCGGGAGCTAACATTAGTCACGCTGTTAATATCCTCAGGCACCAAACGCCGTTGACACATAACGTTACTAAAATCATTCTCTCATTCGGCCTCAACAACAGGCAACAAGGGAATCCTCCCCTCCTGAGAAAAGACTTAAACGCTATGATTATAGCAGCGTCCCTCAAATTCCCACAAGCGGAAATCTTCGTCCCACTTATCAATGGCTCGCCGGATTTACCTGGGAAGATAGGAGGTAATATTAGATCCCTTAACTTCCTTATAAAACAAACAGGCCACCAAATACCAAGATTAAACAACGAACTATTTAAAACGATGGACGATAAAATACACTGGACACTTACAACAGGGCAACACATGTGGGAAGCCTGGATGACTTTTTTAGGCTAAGACAACCCCGGAGGGGATTTGAACAGTTGGACAAAGACGTAATTAACCTGTCAACCAACCATGACCTAACAACGTCTCAACGGCAACTTTTAAAAAAAGGCCTATCATATATACCATCGATAAATAATACAGACAGTCAAAGAGTCTCCATGCAACAGAGTCTCACAGAATATCACAGACGACTCAAACTCTGCGCCTACTTTGGACCGACTATAGCCCCCCCCAAAAAACCTTTTATGGCAAAATCTGAATGGGAACCAACACCAGATAAATTACCACCGGAATTGCTGGCACTAATTAAAACGGACCAGGCAGTAGTAAATGCAACAAAACAGGACAAAAACCCAACAAACCTCACACAGGAAGAGGCACAGGCGTTGGAAGAACTTATAAATAAAACGGACATAATAATCAAACCAGCTGATAAAGGCAGTGCCACGGTAATCATGGATAGGAGCAAATACATTCAGGAGGCCTTACGCCAACTGAACGATAAAACTTACTACATCACCCTGAAAAACCCGATTTACCCTGAAACTGCAATCCGTATCACCGAGATTCTAGAGACCCTGTATTTAAAGAAAGCTCTAAACAAAAAGCAGATTTCCTACTTAAAAGGCACAAGTCCTTCCAGACCACGTTATTTCTATCTTCTCCCCAAGATCCACAAACCGCAGGAAAAATGGACGATCCCACATAGTTTACCACCAGGCCGCCCCATCGTGTCGGACTGTGGTAGCGAAAGTTATGGCGTTGCTGAGTACATAGACTCATTCTTAACTCCGTTATCAGTTAAACACACCAGTTATCTGAAAAACACACAGGATTTTGTCCAAAAAATACGAGCCATGCAAACACAGGAGCCGTGTATACTGTTCACGATGGACGTCAACAGCCTATACACTAACATAGACACAGAGCTAGGCATGACGGCTATTCAAAAATGGATGGGCAAATACCCGGTAGCAGGACGTCCAGATGACGAAATTCTTCAACTGCTCCATTTAAGCCTAACCAGAAATGACTTTCAATTTAATAATCAGACCTACCTCCAAATTAAGGGCACAGCCATGGGCAAAAAATTTGCACCTGCATATGCCAACATTTATATGGCAGACTGGGAAGAAACCGTTCTTTTAAAATGTAAAAAACTCCCAGCCCAATACTTGAGGTACCTGGACGACATCTGGGGCATCTGGACCCACTCAAAAGAAGACTTCGAACAATTTGTTGAAACCCTTAACGGTCACCACACTTCCATCATAGTGGAACCGGTAACAGACAACACAGAGGTCAACTTCCTTGACACCACTGTTTATAAAGACACAGACTTTGAAGACACTGGAAAACTACAAACCAAGGTCTATTTCAAACCGACAGACACACATGCCTTACTCCATAGACAAAGCTTTCACCCAAAGCATGTATTCCCGGGAATAGTCAAATCTCAACTGTTAAGGTTTGACAGAATTTGCTCCAAACAGGAGGATAAACGAAGAGCGGAAAAAACCCTTTTTTCAGCACTGAAACAAAGGGGTTACTCCAGGTCCCTCCTCCGAAAAATAAACAAACAAGTCCAGCAGGACAAATTGATCCAAAATACTCCGAGAGAGAAAGACAAACATATCATTCCCTTGATCTCAGTGTACTCTCAATATACCAAACAGGTCAATTATATGGTAAAAAAGAATTTCAGGGAATTAATGGAAAACACCAGACTGGAGGATCGCTTCAAAATTATCTCCGCCTACAAAAAAAACCCTAACCTTAAAGACCTACTGGTTAGGACCAAACTAACTTCCCCAATGGCTCGCTCAAAAAAACCCAGGGGCCTCAAAGTAACCAAAAACAGGACAACAGGGGCAGTTTATCAATTGCCACCAAACATTCCCATGACACAATCCAATTGTGTTTATGTTATCCGGTGCAAAAAATGCCCCATGCACTATATAGGGGAAACACGCAACTCCCTACGGACCCGTCTCTCCCACCACAAATATAACATTGTGCACAACCATAAGGCAGACACCCACCTGGTACAGCATTTCCAGAAACACGGCTTCGGAAGTTTATGCATGAGACCACTCCAACACAACCAGGACTGGACAACCCACCAGAGGAAAGAGGCAGAAAAATACTGGATCACCAGACTGGATACAAAGTTCCCGAATGGTCTAAATGAAAAAGACACTTTATAAACATGTTAGCCCTATTAAAGGTGTTTGAAACATATGTACACAGTTATCCTTTAAACAAACAATTGTTGTTTTGTAACAAATTGATAGATGTAACCAAATACTAAGATAAACACTTTTAAAACAAAATGTGTATTTTTACCTTTTATTTAAAGGTTATTTTTCCTTTACAAATATTGTCAAAACCCACATCCTGTTCGAAAGATATGGTATAAAAAGCTGTTTGAAAACTGTATAAGGTTCACCTACTTTTATATATAATAAAAACATTTTGTAATTTTTTTAAAAAAAATTATTAAAAAAAAGGGAAAATGATGGCAATATGGGACAAATTCAAAGCCAAGGACCGAGGAATGGAACCACCAGGTTCTGTTCATGGCCAAAGCCCGAATGAACCCAGCTCTGAGTCCCTTTAGAAAAAACAGGATAATTAAATCCACACAAGATAGATGTTAGAATTAGTTCCCTTTTCCTCTCCTCTCTTCTCTCATAGAAATGAGAGAGTAGGGGGTGGCAGAGTGTACAGCCCGGACCGGCGGGGGAGGATTTAACCCGGACAGGTTTCCCTCCCTGACTCTGCTTCCCTTAAAAATATTCTTTTATATTTTAATTATAAAATTATATTAATAATAAAAAAATATTCATTTGTCTATTTTTGAAAAATATCAAAAAATTAATTTAAAATAGGCCACCCCTTCTCTTTAAACACTTTTTTTTCTTTAATTATTTATATTTCAGGATAACTAGAAAACTTACCCTAACCTCACATAGGAGATTTAAAATCCACGAACAGAGAAAATAGATGTTGGAATTAGATCCCTTTTCCTCTCCTCTCTTCTCTCATAGAAATGAGAGAGTAGGGGGAGGCAGAGTGTACAGCCCGGACAGGCAGGGGAGGATTTAACCCGGACAGGTTTCCCTCCTTAACTCTGCTTCCCTTAAAAATATTTCTTTATATTATAAATTAAAAAACTTACCAATCGTTTAAAGAATATTCGGAAAGGTGTTTTATCATGGGCACCTCCAAACCTAATTTTAAACTCTTAAAAATGTACCCTTTAAATATTGAAGGAAAGACAATAATTTCAGACACACACAAACAGAGAAAATAGACACGAGATTTTGATCCTTTTTCCTCTCCTCTCTTCTCTCATAGAGATGAGAGAGTAGGGGGAGGCAGGGTGTACGGCCCGGACAGGCGGGGGAGAGCTTAGCCCGGACAGGCTTCTCTCCCTGACCCTGCTTCCCTTGAAAGAAATTTTATATTGGAATTATAACTTACCAAATTTTTAAATAATATTTAGAAAGGTGTTTTATTATGGGCACCTCCCAATCTGTATACACATAATCGTTTGGAAATTGTCTGTCTTACAAGAATAAATATATCCACGCCAACCATGATGATAGCGGGTTTATACACACATAACAATAAAAGAAATTTTCATTTTTTATTTTTGAAAAATATGGAAAAATTTATTTAAAATAGGCCACCCCTTTTCTTTAAATACACGTTTTTTCTTGAATTTTTTGTATTTCAGGATAACTAGAAAACTTACCCTAACCTCAAACAGGAAGTTAAAAACTCCAACCAGGAAGTAAATTAAAAAACGAAAGTTAAGGTTTCCGCGGTAATAACACATTTACCTGGTTAAAGTAGTATCCCAAAATTTTACAAACAGGCATAGTGACTTGGGACTGGCTACAGAACCTGACAAAACTCTCATTTATGGTATTAAAAACGTTTTTTTAAAAATTCGCTAATTTGCATAAATAAAAACAGGGGGGCTGATGGGGGATTCCTCCAAAAAAGTGAAAAACGAAACCGTGACTGTAACAGATCATCAGGAGGATTACCTCCCTTCCGGAAAAAATGATTCCCTTTCGAGGAAAATGAGTCCCTTTAGAAAAAATAGGATAATAAAATCCACACAAAACAGAGAAAATGGACACTGCAATTAGATCCTTTTTCCTCTCCTCTCCTCTCTCATAAAAATGGGAGAGTGGGTGGACAGAGTCTACGACCCGGACTCTGCCTCCCTTAATTTTCATTAATTATAATCTCTAAAAATATACCCTCAATTTTTAAAGAATTAAAATGATTTAAAATGCCTACAAACAGAGAAAATAGATGTTGAAATTAGATCCCTTTTCCTCTCCTCTCTTCTCTCATAGAAATGAGAGAATAGGGGGAGGCAGAGTGTACAGCCCGGACAGGCAAGGGAGGATTTAACCCGGACAGGTTTCCCTCCCTAACTCTGCTTCCCTTAAAAATATTTGTTTACATTATAAATTAAAAAACTTACCAATCTTTTAAAGAATATTCGGAAAGGTGTTTTATCATGGGCACCTCCCAACCTAATTTTAAACTCTTAAAAATGTACCCTTTGATATTGAAGGAAAGACAATAATTTCAGACACACACAAACAGAGAAATAGACACGAGATTTTGATCCTTTTTCCTCTCCTCTCTTCTCTCATAGAGATGAGAGAGTAGGGGGAGGCAGGGTGTACGGCCCGGACAGGCGGGGGAGAGCTTAGCCCGGACAGGCTTCTCTCCCTGGCCCTGCTTCCCTGGAAAGAAATTTTATATTGGAATTATAACTTACCAAATTTTTAAATAATATTTAGAAAGGTGTTTTATTATGGGCACCTCCCAATCTGTATACACATAATCGTTTGGAAATTGTCTGTCTTACAAGAATAAATATATCCACGCCAACAATGATGATAGCGGGTTTATACACACATAACAATAATAAAATAAAAAAATTTTTCATTTTTTATTTTTGAAAAATATGGAAAAATTTATTTAAAATAGGCCACCCCTTTTCTTTAGATACACTTTTTTTCTTGAATTTTTTGTATTTCAGGATAACTAGAAAACTTACCCTAACCTCAAACAGGAAGTTAAAAACTCCAACCAGGAAGTAAATTAAAAAACGAAAGTTAAGGTTTCCGCGATAATAACACATTTACCTGGTTAAGGTAGTATCCCAAAATTTTACAGACAGGCATAGTGACTTGGGACTGGCTACAGAACCTGACAAAACTCTCATTTATGGTATTAAAAACGGTTTTTAAAAATTCGCTAATTTGCATAAATAAAAACAGGGGGGCTGATGGGGGATTCCTCCAAAAAAGTGAAAAACGAAACCGTGACTGTAACAGATCATCAGGAGGATTACCTCCCTTCCGGAAAAAATGATTCCCTTTCGAGGAAAATGAGTCCCTTTAGAAAAAATAGGATAATAAAATCCACACAAAACAGAGAAAATGGACACTGCAATTAGATCCTTTGTCCTCTCCTCTCCTCTCTCATAAAAATGGGAGAGTGGGTGGACAGAGTCTACGACCCGGACTCTGCCTCCCTTAATTTTCATTAATTATAATCTCTAAAAATATACCCTCAATTTTTAAAGAATTAAAATGATTTAAAATGCATACAAACAGAGAAAATAGATGTTGAAATTAGATCCCTTTTCCTCTCCTCTCTTCTCTCATAGAAATGAGAGAATAGGGGGAGGCAGAGTGTACAGCCCGGACTGGCAGGGGAGGATTTAACCCGGACAGGTTTCCCTCCCTGACTCTGCTTCCCTTAAAAATATTTGTTTATAATTTAATTATAAATATAAAAAAAACTTGTCAATCTTTTAGAGAATATTCGGAAAAAGGGTTTTATGATGGGCACCTCCCAATCTTTATACACATAATCGGTTGAAAATTTTCTGTCTTACAATAATAAATATACCCACCCCAACAAGGAAGATAGCGGGTTTATACACACATAACAATAAAAAAATATTCATTTTTTGTTTTTTGAAAAATATCAAAAAATTCATTTAAAATAGACCACCCCTTTTCTTTTAATACACCTTTTTTCTTGAATTTTTTGTATTTTAGGGTAGTTAGAAAACCTACCCTAACCTCATGCAGGAAGTTAAAAACTCCAACCAGGAAGTAGTTTAAAAACGAAAAGTCAAGGTTTCCGTGATAATAACACATTTGCCTGGTTAAAATAGTATCCCAAAATTTTACAAACAGACATAGTGACTTGGGACTGGCTACAGAACCTGACAAAACTCTCATTTATTGTATTAAAAACGGATTTTAAAATTCGCTAATTTGCATAAATAAAAACAGGGTGGCTGATGGGGGATTCCTCCAAAAAAATGAAAAACGAAACCATAATAGAAATGGGTCTTCATGTCGATGACCTCCCTGCCAAAAAATCCTTAAAATTTAAGACTGTTGCAAGCCATAGCATATGGTAAGTCTTCCAGAAATAGCGTTCTATTGTCTGCTTGTATTGAGCATATCCTGTAGTTGTGCGTTGTAATAGGAACACAGGTATGTCTCTGAGATTTCTGTAGTTGTGCGGTGTATTGGAACACAGATTTCTCAAATAGACTCCAGGGTGTCTGGAAAGATCAAGTAGGCAAAGCTCCGGCGCAAAAAAAACTTGATTTTTTCAGCCCTCAGAGTAACTAGAAAGGCAATGCTTGTCATGGCTGGTTCTAGTTGTCTCTGGGGGTGACATCTTAATGGAAGCTATGGAGAGTCAAGGAGGCAGAGCTCTGGCGAAAAATTCCTTGTTTCCTCCAAACCCTCATGATAACTGGGAAGGCAATGCTTGTCATGGCTGGTTCTGGTTGTTTTGTGGGAGCTTCCTATGGTATTCTATTTGTGTAAAACTGTAAAACTTAAAAACCTTTCCAGAGGAAAACAACCCCGATTCTCAGAACCTGACTGGCCAGACTAGGGATACCTTGCGGTGATAACGAATAGTCTGTGCTGAGCAGGTGGTAAGTATGCGGCCCCCCCAGGTCCGACTCTAGGACAGCACGTGGGGTGTGGTGGTCTAGGGCATCAAGACCTTAAACGTTGCCCAGTCTTCTATGAGGTATAGCCTCACCCATACAACGGTACATTTCTGCTCTACACACGCCAAACCAGAAATCTCTTATCCAAAAAAACCAGACAAATTGGACTCCTTCAAATTGCCACTTTCCCCCAAATTTCCATCCCCTGGTCCAACTTAGTGACCAGCCCGTGGATGCAACGGGACCTAAGAGCTCCTCTCACCACCTGAGAAAAAGAAAAAAAGAAACAAGTTTTTATTTCAATTTAAATCTTTAATCGATGCCTAATTTTTTTAAAAAAAACCTTAAACCGTTTAAACTTTTTACTTATACATAAAACTCTTTACTTATACATAACCTTTATCATTACAAATTAAACTTATGCCTAGAACATAAACCACTAAACCTTAACCCAACCTTAAACAGCTTTAATTTAGACCCAGACATGACCCTAAAACCTAACCCTAACCACTTTAACCTATGCCTAAACCTAATTTCTAACCCTAGCCCTAACCCTAACCCTAAAACCTCTTAGACTCTAGACCTAGACAGGATCCTAACTCCTAACCCTAACCACTCAACCCTACGCCTAAACCTAACCTTTTGTCCCTAAACCTAAACCTAACCCTAACCCTACATCTAACCAATTTATGCCGATTCATGACCTTAATCCTAAACCTAACCGTTCAATCCCTACGCCTAAACTTAACCATTTGTCCCTAACCCTAAACCTAACCCTAAATCTAACCACTTTATGCCTATACATGACCTTAATCCTAAACCTAACCATTCAATCCCTACGCCTAAACCTAACCATTTGTCCCTAACCCTAAAACCTAACCCTAACCCTAAATCGAACCACTTTAGCCTATACGTGACCTTAAATTCTAAACCTAACCGTTCAATCCTACGCCTAAAAACCCTAACCACTTAAACTAACCGTTACACCCTAAACCATCAAACTCTAGACCTAAAAAAATTATCTTAAAAAAAACATTAGTTAGAAACTCTAACCCGAAATCAGTTGATCCCTAAAAACGACAAACCAGAATTCTAAAATACCTTACACTTAGATTACTATAAACTTAGTGGGACACACCCTGGGGTTTGATCAACCCCGGCGGGGCCTTCCTTGGGAGAGGGTGTCTGGTGGTAATGGCCGAAACATCCAATGACCCTGAGGTGCACTACTGATGATGTGTCACCTAATATATAGATTTAGAAAAACAAAAAATAGCCAAAAATAGTCCAAATTGCTCTTTACAAAACAATACAAAGACATTAAGTCAAAACAACTCCTTAATAAATTTTAATACAAGACAAAAAACAAAAAACAAAAAAGAAAACCAAAACCTATCAAATAAAAAACTCACTTTCATCTAAAGACCAAACCTAACTTACTTTAAAAACCAATACAAAAGCAAGTGCACTAAAACTACGGTTTAAAACCAATTCGGTAAAGGGGATATGTGAAGAAGGGGGAGTATTGATGACGTGCGTGGGCCAGTGCATTGCCTTTGGCTCCCTATTCCAAACCGCCCAGTCGTTGGATGAAGCGGGGGGAGTCATCGAGATAACTTCAAAAACCTAACCCTAACCCTAAGTTATTCAAGAATATCTCCTTCTCCAATGTGCTTTCATCCCTAATCCTAACCCTAACCCTAACCCTAACCCTAACCCTAATCAGGGTCCCACTACCCTAACCCTAACCATAGGGACCCCCTACCTAAACCTAACCTTTGACCCCTGGACAGAACGAGTGACCTGAGACATCTCACCTAACTCCTTTGAGATTATTGACCAAAAACATAGATTCCACAACCAGTTGGTTTGCAACTCTTTAATTTTGGGCAAGTACAGTACAGGAAGAAAGACCTAAATAGGCAGTAAGACCTCAGAGAGAAGGCAATTAATTCCCTGGTATACCCCACCCAACTGTGTTTAATATTTAGAGGACAAGAGATCCCTATAGGTGTGTGATTGGAGCCTATTTTAATGGAATTGATGGAAAAGGAGTATGGGAATGAGTGCTTGTTGGAGTGCTGTGTTTCGGAGGGACAAGGAAACTTCACCAGGGGGAGGAGCTAGATGGGCTATATAAATGATTGCAACTCCTTGGCCAGTCTCAGACAAGACAAAATGCCTCATGGAGCAAGATCAGGGACAAGCTCTCCCAGAGACCCACCATGGGGATGACTTACCTCTTAATTCGACCTGACCTACTTACCTGCCCTAGCCTGATGAAGATAAACAAATTTCGAAACGTCGCGACAGGGCCTACGGACTTTAAGCAAAAATGACAAATTGTACTTACCTGACTAAGCCATTTACCCTCCCTCGGCTGAGCGGAGAGACTCAAGACATATTTGTAAATTTGTATATAGTTCATTGGATGTTTATTTAGCTGTAATTACAACATGTTTAACACAACTGTAAAAATCAGTGTGTTATTACGACATCATTAGGATTTACTTACGGTTATTTTACCACAGTGTGTTTCACATACCTGTAAAAAATCAGGGTGTTGTTACAACACTTTTATTGGATATTTATGGTTATTTTACCAAGTGAGGGGCATCCCATGTCCCAGGAGGGCCCGTGCATAACGTTTGACCTGACTTGTCGGGTCAACGGATATTACCGTTTTCACCTAACCCTAACCCTAACCCTAACCCGATTCTATGCCTAGTCAGGTTCCTTAGACCCTTACCCTAACCACACCACCCCTTGCCTAAACCTAACCCCGCCCACTTTTCAGATTCGCTCGTTCGACCCCTTCCCAAGGTCCTAGAAGCTCGGCGATGGTACCAATCGATCCGCAGTACCCCATTTAGTACAGACAGACGCCCTTTCCAAGTCTCTACGACCTTCACAACAAAAGTTATTCAAGAATATCTCCTCAGCAGGCTATGCTAATGAGGCGGCCTAATTACAATCCCGTTTCTCTCAAATATCTCGGCATAGAAGACACCAAAACTCAAAATTACAGGATATTTACCATCCCAAGAGAGAATTCTCCTCAGAAATGTCATTTTATCACATCAAATTCAAAACCCTAAATTCAGGAAAAACCATGACCAAGGTGAACTCACACACAAGACAAGTGCCCCACAGATCAAACAGCTCATTAGACAAATCTTGGAGAAATCCAAAATCAGTCGCTTGGAAGAATGAGAGTGAAGCATCTCCTTGGGCCGTGCGGTGTATGGGGCACAGGAGCTCTTCTGGGGGCCCAATCATCTCTTCTGGGGGCCCAATCATGGGGGGCCAAGGAGATGCAGTGGTCTGGACACACATCAGGCCCCTCTTCATTCAGCCTGAAAGGTAAGAATGCAGGTAAGATCCACAGAAATTCCACCAGAAATCAGAAATTCCGAACTAGCCCCGCCCACTTTTGGGGATTTGGGCGTTCGACCCCTTCCGAAGGTCGTAGAAGCTCGAAAATGGTACCAATCGATGCGCAATACCCCACTTGCCGGAAACAAATGCCCTCTCCCACTCTCTACGACCTTCACAAAAAAAGTTATTCAAGAATATCTCCTCGGCTTTTCGGCCATTTGCTACTTCGACCCCTTCCGAAGGTCGTAGGAGCTCGGGGATGGCACCAATCGATCCGCAGGACCCACATTAGTTCAATAGAAACCACTTTCCAAGTCTCTACGACCTTCAGAAAAAAAGTTATTCAAGAATATCTCCTTCTCCAATGTGCTTTCATCCCTAATCCTAACCCTAACCCTAACCCTAACCCTAACCCTAACCCTAACCCTAAGTGCTTTCATCCCTAATCCTAACCCTAACCCTAACCCTAACCCTAACCCTAACCCTAACCCAACCTTAAACAGCTTTAATTTAGACCCAGACATGACCCTAAAACCTAACCCTAACCACTTTAACCTATGCCTAAACCTAATTTCTAACCCTAGCCCTAACCCTAACCCTAAAACCTCTTAGACTCTAGACCTAGACAGGATCCTAACTCCTAACCCTAACCACTCAACCCTACGCCTAAACCTAACCTTTTGTCCCTAAACCTAAACCTAACCCTAACCCTACATCTAACCAATTTATGCCGATTCATGACCTTAATCCTAAACCTAACCGTTCAATCCCTACGCCTAAACTTAACCATTTGTCCCTAACCCTAAACCTAACCCTAAATCTAACCACTTTATGCCTATACATGACCTTAATCCTAAACCTAACCATTCAATCCCTACGCCTAAACCTAACCATTTGTCCCTAACCCTAAAACCTAACCCTAACCCTAAATCGAACCACTTTAGCCTATACGTGACCTTAAATTCTAAACCTAACCGTTCAATCCTACGCCTAAAAACCCTAACCACTTAAACTAACCGTTACACCCTAAACCATCAAACTCTAGACCTAAAAAAATTATCTTAAAAAAAACATTAGTTAGAAACTCTAACCCGAAATCAGTTGATCCCTAAAAACGACAAACCAGAATTCTAAAATACCTTACACTTAGATTACTATAAACTTAGTGGGACACACCCTGGGGTTTGATCAACCCCGGCGGGGCCTTCCTTGGGAGAGGGTGTCTGGTGGTAATGGCCGAAACATCCAATGACCCTGAGGTGCACTACTGATGATGTGTCACCTAATATATAGATTTAGAAAAACAAAAAATAGCCAAAAATAGTCCAAATTGCTCTTTACAAAACAATACAAAGACATTAAGTCAAAACAACTCCTTAATAAATTTTAATACAAGACAAAAAACAAAAAACAAAAAAGAAAACCAAAACCTATCAAATAAAAAACTCACTTTCATCTAAAGACCAAACCTAACTTACTTTAAAAACCAATACAAAAGCAAGTGCACTAAAACTACGGTTTAAAACCAATTCGGTAAAGGGGATATGTGAAGAAGGGGGAGTATTGATGACGTGCGTGGGCCAGTGCATTGCCTTTGGCTCCCTATTCCAAACCGCCCAGTCGTTGGATGAAGCGGGGGGAGTCATCGAGATAACTTCAAAAACCTAACCCTGTTTTAGCGACTTTCTTATTCAGAGGTTCTGGACTTCGATTCTATGCCTAGTCAGGTTCCTTAGACCCTTACCCTAACCACACCACCCCTTGCCTAAACCTAACCCCGCCCACTTTTCAGATTCGCTCGTTCGACCCCTTCCCAAGGTCCTAGAAGCTCGGCGATGGTACCAATCGATCCGCAGTACCCCATTTAGTAGAGACAGACGCCCTTTCCAAGTCTCTACGACCTTCACAGCAAAAGTTATTCTAGAATATCTCCTCAGCAGGCTATGCTAATGAGGCTGCCTAATTACAATCCCGTTTCTCTCAAATATCTCGGCATAGAAGACACCAAAACTCAAAATTACAGGATATTCACCATCCCAACAGAGAATTCTCCTCAGAAATGTCATTTTATCACATCAAATTCAAAACCCTAAATTCAGGAAAAACCATGACCAAGGTGAACTCACACACAAGACAAGTGCCCCACAGATCAAACAGCTCATTAGACAAATCTTGGAGAAATCCAAAATCAGTCGCTTGGAAGAATGACAGTGAAGCATCTCCTTGGGCCGTGCGGTGTATGGGGCACAGGAGCTCTTCTGGGGGCCCAATCATCTCTTCTGGGGGCCCAATCATGGGGGGCCAAGGAGGCAGTGGTCTGGACACACATCAGGCCCCTCTTCGTTCAACCTGAAAGGTAAGAATGCAGGTAAGATCGACACAAATTCCACCAGAAATCAGAAATTCCGAACTAGCCCCTCCCACTTTTGGGGATTTGGGCGTTCGACCCCTTCCGAAGGTCGTAGAAGCTCGAAAATGGTACCAATCGATGCGCAATACCCCACTTGCCAGAAACAAATGCCCTCTCCCACTCTCTACGACCTTCACAAAAAAAGTTATTCAAGAATATCTCCTCGGGTTTTCGGCCATTCGCTACTTCGACCCCTTCCGAAGGTCGGAGGAGCTCGGGGATGGCACCAATCGATCCGCAGGACCCACATTAGTTCAATAGAAACCACTTTCCAAGTCTCTACGACCTTCAGAAAAAAAGTTATTCAAGAATATCTCCTTCTCCAATGTGCTTTCAACCCTAACCCTAACCCTAACCCTAACCCTAACCCTAACCCTTTACCAAGTGAGGGGCATCCCATGTCCCAGGAGGGCCCGTGCATAACGTTTGACCTGACTTGTCGGGTCAACGGATATTACCGTTTTCACCTAACCCTAACCCTAACCCTAACCCTAACCCTAACCCCTTCCCAAGGTCCTAGAAGCTCGGCGATGGTACCAATCGATCCGCAGTACCCCATTTAGTAGAGACAGACGCCCTTTCCAAGTCTCTACGACCTTCACAGCAAAAGTTATTCTAGAATATCTCCTCAGCAGGCTATGCTAATGAGGCGGCCTAATTACAATCCCGTTTCTCTCAAATATCTCGGCATAGAAGACACCAAAACTCAAAATTACAGGATATTCAC
This sequence comes from Pleuronectes platessa, assembly GCF_947347685.1. NCBI lineage: Eukaryota > Metazoa > Chordata > Actinopteri > Pleuronectiformes > Pleuronectidae > Pleuronectes > Pleuronectes platessa. Next base: position 32,959 of record NC_070649.1, read on the forward strand.
CATCCCAACAGAGAATTCTCCTCAGAAATGTCATTTTATCACATCAAATTCAAAACCCTAAATTCAGGAAAAACCATGACCAAGGTGAACTCACACACAAGACAAGTGCCCCACAGATCAAACAGCTCATTAGACAAATCTTGGAGAAATCCAAAATCAGTCGCTTGGAAGAATGACAGTGAAGCATCTCCTTGGGCCGTGCGGTGTATGGGGCACAGGAGCTCTTCTGGGGGCCCAATCATGGGGGGCCAAGGAGGCAGTGGTCTGGACACACATCAGGCCCCTCTTCGTTCAACCTGAAAGGTAAGAATGCAGGTAAGATCGACACAAATTCCACCAGAAATCAGAAATTCCGAACTAGCCCCTCCCACTTTTGGGGATTTGGGCGTTCGACCCCTTCCGAAGGTCGTAGAAGCTCGAAAATGGTACCAATCGATGCGCAATACCCCACTTGCCAGAAACAAATGCCCTCTCCCACTCTCTACGACCTTCACAAAAAAAGTTATTCAAGAATATCTCCTCGGCTTTTCGGCCATTTGCTACTTCGACCCCTTCCGAAGGTCGTAGGAGCTCGGGGATGGCACCAATCGATCCGCAGGACCCACATTAGTTCAATAGAAACCACTTTCCAAGTCTCTACGACCTTCACAAAAAAAGTTATTCAAGAATATCTCCTTCTCCAATGTGCTTTCATCCCTAATCCCTAACCCTAACCCTAACCCTAACCCTGGCACCAATCGATCCGCAGGACCCACATTAGTTCAATAGAAACCACTTTCCAAGTCTCTACGACCTTCACAAAAAAAGTTATTCAAGAATATCTCCTTCTCCAATGTGCTTTCATCCCTAATCCTAACCCTAACCCTAACCCTAACCCTAACAAAAAAAGTTATTCAAGAATATCTCCTCGGCTTTTCGGCCATTTGCTACTTCGACCCCTTCCGAAGGTCGTAGGAGCTCGGGGATGGCACCAATCGATCCGCAGGACCCACATTAGTTCAATAGAAACCACTTTCCAAGTCTCTACGACCTTCACAAAAAAAGTTATTCAAGAATATCTCCTTCTCCAATGTGCTTTCATCCCTAATCCTAACCCTAACCCTAACCCTAACCCTAACCCTAACCCTAAACCCAACCCTAAACCCTAACCCTAACCCTAACCCTAACCCTGACCCACATTAGTTCAATAGAAACCACTTTCCAAGTCTCTACGACCTTCACAAAAAAAGTTATTCAAGAATATCTCCTTCTCCAATGTGCTTTCATCCCTAATCCTAACCCTAACCCTAACCCTAACCCTAACCCTATATTTAGAGGACAAGAGATCCCTATAGGTGTGTGATTGGAGCCTATTTTAATGGAATTGATGGAAAAGGAGTATGGGAATGAGTGCTTGTTGGAGTGCTGTGTTTCGGAGGGACAAGGAAACTTCACCAGGGGGAGGAGCTAGATGGGCTATATAAATGATTGCAACTCCTTGGCCAGTCTCAGACAAGACAAAATGCCTCATGGAGCAAGATCAGGGACAAGCTCTCCCAGAGACCCACCATGGGGATGACTTACCTCTTAATTCGACCTGACCTACTTACCTGCCCTAGCCTGATGAAGATAAACAAATTTCGAAACGTCGCGACAGGGCCTACGGACTTTAAGCAAAAATGACAAATTGTACTTACCTGACTAAGCCATTTACCCTCCCTCGGCTGAGCGGAGAGACTCAAGACATATTTGTAAATTTGTATATAGTTCATTGGATGTTTATTTAGCTGTAATTACAACATGTTTAACACAACTGTAAAAATCAGTGTGTTATTACGACATCATTAGGATTTACTTACGGTTATTTTACCACAGTGTGTTTCACATACCTGTAAAAAATCAGGGTGTTGTTACAACACTTTTATTGGATATTTATGGTTATTTTACCAAGTGAGGGGCATCCCATGTCCCAGGAGGGCCCGTGCATAACGTTTGACCTGACTTGTCGGGTCAACGGATATTACCGTTTTCACCTAACCCTAACCCTAACCCTAACCCTAACCCTAACCCCTTCCCAAGGTCCTAGAAGCTCGGCGATGGTACCAATCGATCCGCAGTACCCCATTTAGTAGAGACAGACGCCCTTTCCAAGTCTCTACGACCTTCACAGCAAAAGTTATTCTAGAATATCTCCTCAGCAGGCTATGCTAATGAGGCGGCCTAATTACAATCCCGTTTCTCTCAAATATCTCGGCATAGAAGACACCAAAACTCAAAATTACAGGATATTCACCATCCCAACAGAGAATTCTCCTCAGAAATGTCATTTTATCACATCAAATTCAAAACCCTAAATTCAGGAAAAACCATGACCAAGGTGAACTCACACACAAGACAAGTGCCCCACAGATCAAACAGCTCATTAGACAAATCTTGGAGAAATCCAAAATCAGTCGCTTGGAAGAATGACAGTGAAGCATCTCCTTGGGCCGTGCGGTGTATGGGGCACAGGAGCTCTTCTGGGGGCCCAATCATGGGGGGCCAAGGAGGCAGTGGTCTGGACACACATCAGGCCCCTCTTCGTTCAACCTGAAAGGTAAGAATGCAGGTAAGATCGACACAAATTCCACCAGAAATCAGAAATTCCGAACTAGCCCCTCCCACTTTTGGGGATTTGGGCGTTCGACCCCTTCCGAAGGTCGTAGAAGCTCGAAAATGGTACCAATCGATGCGCAATACCCCACTTGCCAGAAACAAATGCCCTCTCCCACTCTCTACGACCTTCACAAAAAAAGTTATTCAAGAATATCTCCTCGGCTTTTCGGCCATTTGCTACTTCGACCCCTTCCGAAGGTCGTAGGAGCTCGGGGATGGCACCAATCGATCCGCAGGACCCACATTAGTTCAATAGAAACCACTTTCCAAGTCTCTACGACCTTCACAAAAAAAGTTATTCAAGAATATCTCCTTCTCCAATGTGCTTTCATCCCTAATCCCTAACCCTAACCCTAACCCTAACCCTGGCACCAATCGATCCGCAGGACCCACATTAGTTCAATAGAAACCACTTTCCAAGTCTCTACGACCTTCACAAAAAAAGTTATTCAAGAATATCTCCTTCTCCAATGTGCTTTCATCCCTAATCCTAACCCTAACCCTAACCCTAACCCTAACAAAAAAAGTTATTCAAGAATATCTCCTCGGCTTTTCGGCCATTTGCTACTTCGACCCCTTCCGAAGGTCGTAGGAGCTCGGGGATGGCACCAATCGATCCGCAGGACCCACATTAGTTCAATAGAAACCACTTTCCAAGTCTCTACGACCTTCACAAAAAAAGTTATTCAAGAATATCTCCTTCTCCAATGTGCTTTCATCCCTAATCCTAACCCTAACCCTAACCCTAACCCTAACCCTAAACCCTAACCCTAACCCTAACCCTAACCCTAACCCTAACCCTGACCCACATTAGTTCAATAGAAACCACTTTCCAAGTCTCTACGACCTTCACAAAAAAAGTTATTCAAGAATATCTCCTTCTCCAATGTGCTTTCATCCCTAATCCTAACCCTAACCCTAACCCTAACCCTAACCCTATATTTAGAGGACAAGAGATCCCTATAGGTGTGTGATTGGAGCCTATTTTAATGGAATTGATGGAAAAGGAGTATGGGAATGAGTGCTTGTTGGAGTGCTGTGTTTCGGAGGGACAAGGAAACTTCACCAGGGGGAGGAGCTAGATGGGCTATATAAATGATTGCAACTCCTTGGCCAGTCTCAGACAAGACAAAATGCCTCATGGAGCAAGATCAGGGACAAGCTCTCCCAGAGACCCACCATGGGGATGACTTACCTCTTAATTCGACCTGACCTACTTACCTGCCCTAGCCTGATGAAGATAAACAAATTTCGAAACGTCGCGACAGGGCCTACGGACTTTAAGCAAAAATGACAAATTGTACTTACCTGACTAAGCCATTTACCCTCCCTCGGCTGAGCGGAGAGACTCAAGACATATTTGTAAATTTGTATATAGTTCATTGGATGTTTATTTAGCTGTAATTACAACATGTTTAACACAACTGTAAAAATCAGTGTGTTATTACGACATCATTAGGATTTACTTACGGTTATTTTACCACAGTGTGTTTCACATACCTGTAAAAAATCAGGGTGTTGTTACAACACTTTTATTGGATATTTATGGTTATTTTACCAAGTGAGGGGCATCCCATGTCCCAGGAGGGCCCGTGCATAACGTTTGACCTGACTTGTCGGGTCAACGGATATTACCGTTTTCACCTAACCCTAACCCTAACCCTAACCCTAACCCTAACCCCTTCCCAAGGTCCTAGAAGCTCGGCGATGGTACCAATCGATCCGCAGTACCCCATTTAGTAGAGACAGACGCCCTTTCCAAGTCTCTACGACCTTCACAGCAAAAGTTATTCTAGAATATCTCCTCAGCAGGCTATGCTAATGAGGCGGCCTAATTACAATCCCGTTTCTCTCAAATATCTCGGCATAGAAGACACCAAAACTCAAAATTACAGGATATTCACCATCCCAACAGAGAATTCTCCTCAGAAATGTCATTTTATCACATCAAATTCAAAACCCTAAATTCAGGAAAAACCATGACCAAGGTGAACTCACACACAAGACAAGTGCCCCACAGATCAAACAGCTCATTAGACAAATCTTGGAGAAATCCAAAATCAGTCGCTTGGAAGAATGACAGTGAAGCATCTCCTTGGGCCGTGCGGTGTATGGGGCACAGGAGCTCTTCTGGGGGCCCAATCATGGGGGGCCAAGGAGGCAGTGGTCTGGACACACATCAGGCCCCTCTTCGTTCAACCTGAAAGGTAAGAATGCAGGTAAGATCGACACAAATTCCACCAGAAATCAGAAATTCCGAACTAGCCCCTCCCACTTTTGGGGATTTGGGCGTTCGACCCCTTCCGAAGGTCGTAGAAGCTCGAAAATGGTACCAATCGATGCGCAATACCCCACTTGCCAGAAACAAATGCCCTCTCCCACTCTCTACGACCTTCACAAAAAAAGTTATTCAAGAATATCTCCTCGGCTTTTCGGCCATTTGCTACTTCGACCCCTTCCGAAGGTCGTAGGAGCTCGGGGATGGCACCAATCGATCCGCAGGACCCACATTAGTTCAATAGAAACCACTTTCCAAGTCTCTACGACCTTCACAAAAAAAGTTATTCAAGAATATCTCCTTCTCCAATGTGCTTTCATCCCTAATCCCTAACCCTAACCCTAACCCTAACCCTGGCACCAATCGATCCGCAGGACCCACATTAGTTCAATAGAAACCACTTTCCAAGTCTCTACGACCTTCACAAAAAAAGTTATTCAAGAATATCTCCTTCTCCAATGTGCTTTCATCCCTAATCCTAACCCTAACCCTAACCCTAACCCTAACAAAAAAAGTTATTCAAGAATATCTCCTCGGCTTTTCGGCCATTTGCTACTTCGACCCCTTCCGAAGGTCGTAGGAGCTCGGGGATGGCACCAATCGATCCGCAGGACCCACATTAGTTCAATAGAAACCACTTTCCAAGTCTCTACGACCTTCACAAAAAAAGTTATTCAAGAATATCTCCTTCTCCAATGTGCTTTCATCCCTAACCCTAACCCTAACCCTAACCCTAACCCTAACCCTAACCCTAACCCTGACCCACATTAGTTCAATAGAAACCACTTTCCAAGTCTCTACGACCTTCACAAAAAAAGTTATTCAAGAATATCTCCTTCTCCAATGTGCTTTCATCCCTAATCCTAACCCTAACCCTAACCCTAACCCTAACCCTATATTTAGAGGACAAGAGATCCCTATAGGTGTGTGATTGGAGCCTATTTTAATGGAATTGATGGAAAAGGAGTATGGGAATGAGTGCTTGTTGGAGTGCTGTGTTTCGGAGGGACAAGGAAACTTCACCAGGGGGAGGAGCTAGATGGGCTATATAAATGATTGCAACTCCTTGGCCAGTCTCAGACAAGACAAAATGCCTCATGGAGCAAGATCAGGGACAAGCTCTCCCAGAGACCCACCATGGGGATGACTTACCTCTTAATTCGACCTGACCTACTTACCTGCCCTAGCCTGATGAAGATAAACAAATTTCGAAACGTCGCGACAGGGCCTACGGACTTTAAGCAAAAATGACAAATTGTACTTACCTGACTAAGCCATTTACCCTCCCTCGGCTGAGCGGAGAGACTCAAGACATATTTGTAAATTTGTATATAGTTCATTGGATGTTTATTTAGCTGTAATTACAACATGTTTAACACAACTGTAAAAATCAGTGTGTTATTACGACATCATTAGGATTTACTTACGGTTATTTTACCACAGTGTGTTTCACATACCTGTAAAAAATCAGGGTGTTGTTACAACACTTTTATTGGATATTTATGGTTATTTTACCAAGTGAGGGGCATCCCATGTCCCAGGAGGGCCCGTGCATAACGTTTGACCTGACTTGTCGGGTCAACGGATATTACCGTTTTCACCTAACCCTAACCCTAACCCTAACCCTAACCCTAACCCCTTCCCAAGGTCCTAGAAGCTCGGCGATGGTACCAATCGATCCGCAGTACCCCATTTAGTAGAGACAGACGCCCTTTCCAAGTCTCTACGACCTTCACAGCAAAAGTTATTCTAGAATATCTCCTCAGCAGGCTATGCTAATGAGGCGGCCTAATTACAATCCCGTTTCTCTCAAATATCTCGGCATAGAAGACACCAAAACTCAAAATTACAGGATATTCACCATCCCAACAGAGAATTCTCCTCAGAAATGTCATTTTATCACATCAAATTCAAAACCCTAAATTCAGGAAAAACCATGACCAAGGTGAACTCACACACAAGACAAGTGCCCCACAGATCAAACAGCTCATTAGACAAATCTTGGAGAAATCCAAAATCAGTCGCTTGGAAGAATGACAGTGAAGCATCTCCTTGGGCCGTGCGGTGTATGGGGCACAGGAGCTCTTCTGGGGGCCCAATCATGGGGGGCCAAGGAGGCAGTGGTCTGGACACACATCAGGCCCCTCTTCGTTCAACCTGAAAGGTAAGAATGCAGGTAAGATCGACACAAATTCCACCAGAAATCAGAAATTCCGAACTAGCCCCTCCCACTTTTGGGGATTTGGGCGTTCGACCCCTTCCGAAGGTCGTAGAAGCTCGAAAATGGTACCAATCGATGCGCAATACCCCACTTGCCAGAAACAAATGCCCTCTCCCACTCTCTACGACCTTCACAAAAAAAGTTATTCAAGAATATCTCCTCGGCTTTTCGGCCATTTGCTACTTCGACCCCTTCCGAAGGTCGTAGGAGCTCGGGGATGGCACCAATCGATCCGCAGGACCCACATTAGTTCAATAGAAACCACTTTCCAAGTCTCTACGACCTTCACAAAAAAAGTTATTCAAGAATATCTCCTTCTCCAATGTGCTTTCATCCCTAATCCCTAACCCTAACCCTAACCCTAACCCTGGCACCAATCGATCCGCAGGACCCACATTAGTTCAATAGAAACCACTTTCCAAGTCTCTACGACCTTCACAAAAAAAGTTATTCAAGAATATCTCCTTCTCCAATGTGCTTTCATCCCTAATCCTAACCCTAACCCTAACCCTAACCCTAACAAAAAAAGTTATTCAAGAATATCTCCTCGGCTTTTCGGCCATTTGCTACTTCGACCCCTTCCGAAGGTCGTAGGAGCTCGGGGATGGCACCAATCGATCCGCAGGACCCACATTAGTTCAATAGAAACCACTTTCCAAGTCTCTACGACCTTCACAAAAAAAGTTATTCAAGAATATCTCCTTCTCCAATGTGCTTTCATCCCTAATCCTTACCTTAACCCTAGCTGTTTTAGCGACTTTCTTATTCAGAGGTTCTGGACTTCGATTCTATGCCTAGTCAGGTTCCTTAGACCCTTACCCTAACCACACCACCCCTTGCCTAAACCTAACCCCGCCCACTTTTCAGATTCGCTCGTTCGACCCCTTCCCAAGGTCCTAGAAGCTCGGCGATGGTACCAATCGATCCGCAGTACCCCATTTAGTAGAGACAGACGCCCTTTCCAAGTCTCTACGACCTTCACAGCAAAAGTTATTCTAGAATATCTCCTCAGCAGGCTATGCTAATGAGGCGGCCTAATTACAATCCCGTTTCTCTCAAATATCTCGGCATAGAAGACACCAAAACTCAAAATTACAGGATATTCACCATCCCAACAGAGAATTCTCCTCAGAAATGTCATTTTATCACATCAAATTCAAAACCCTAAATTCAGGAAAAACCATGACCAAGGTGAACTCACACACAAGACAAGTGCCCCACAGATCAAACAGCTCATTAGACAAATCTTGGAGAAATCCAAAATCAGTCGCTTGGAAGAATGACAGTGAAGCATCTCCTTGGGCCGTGCGGTGTATGGGGCACAGGAGCTCTTCTGGGGGCCCAATCATGGGGGGCCAAGGAGGCAGTGGTCTGGACACACATCAGGCCCCTCTTCGTTCAACCTGAAAGGTAAGAATGCAGGTAAGATCGACACAAATTCCACCAGAAATCAGAAATTCCGAACTAGCCCCTCCCACTTTTGGGGATTTGGGCGTTCGACCCCTTCCGAAGGTCGTAGAAGCTCGAAAATGGTACCAATCGATGCGCAATACCCCACTTGCCAGAAACAAATGCCCTCTCCCACTCTCTACGACCTTCACAAAAAAAGTTATTCAAGAATATCTCCTCGGCTTTTCGGCCATTTGCTACTTCGACCCCTTCCGAAGGTCGTAGGAGCTCGGGGATGGCACCAATCGATCCGCAGGACCCACATTAGTTCAATAGAAACCACTTTCCAAGTCTCTACGACCTTCACAAAAAAAGTTATTCAAGAATATCTCCTTCTCCAATGTGCTTTCATCCCTAACCCTAACCCTAACCCTAACCCTAACCCTAACCCGATTCATGACCTTAATCCTAAACCTAACCGTTCAATCCCTACGCCTAAACTTAACCATTTGTCCCTAACCCTAAACCTAACCCTAAATCTAACCACTTTATGCCTATACATGACCTTAATCCTAAACCTAACCATTCAATCCCTACGCCTAAACCTAACCATTTGTCCCTAACCCTAAAACCTAACCCTAACCCTAAATCGAACCACTTTAGCCTATACGTGACCTTAAATTCTAAACCTAACCGTTCAATCCTACGCCTAAAAACCCTAACCACTTAAACTAACCGTTACACCCTAAACCATCAAACTCTAGACCTAAAAAAATTATCTTAAAAAAAACATTAGTTAGAAACTCTAACCCGAAATCAGTTGATCCCTAAAAACGACAAACCAGAATTCTAAAATACCTTACACTTAGATTACTATAAACTTAGTGGGACACACCCTGGGGTTTGATCAACCCCGGCGGGGCCTTCCTTGGGAGAGGGTGTCTGGTGGTAATGGCCGAAACATCCAATGACCCTGAGGTGCACTACTGATGATGTGTCACCTAATATATAGATTTAGAAAAACAAAAAATAGCCAAAAATAGTCCAAATTGCTCTTTACAAAACAATACAAAGACATTAAGTCAAAACAACTCCTTAATAAATTTTAATACAAGACAAAAAACAAAAAACAAAAAAGAAAACCAAAACCTATCAAATAAAAAACTCACTTTCATCTAAAGACCAAACCTAACTTACTTTAAAAACCAATACAAAAGCAAGTGCACTAAAACTACGGTTTAAAACCAATTCGGTAAAGGGGATATGTGAAGAAGGGGGAGTATTGATGACGTGCGTGGGCCAGTGCATTGCCTTTGGCTCCCTATTCCAAACCGCCCAGTCGTTGGATGAAGCGGGGGGAGTCATCGAGATAACTTCAAAAACCTAACCCAGCCCGTGCCATCGGATGAGCAAACTCTCTTTTGAAAACGGTTTACATATCCCCACCAAAACAATGAACACAAAGACGGAATAAAGATTAATTGCCGAAACCATCTCAGAACCTGGAATCTACAATAAACTAAGGTCCTCTATATATTAAAAAAAACCAACAAGTTATACGCATTAGACATTACGATAAAATCCTTCCTCAAACTAAAGATTTTTTTTACAAACAAATTCGTTGCAAAATTAACTTGCCTACCTTTACCAAAGAGTATTCTCTTTTTTCTTGTCTGTTTTTTCTAAACAGGAAAGAAACATGTCGAACCCTAAAACACCCCACGGTGATTTCCAACTCCTGGTCAGAGCTTTCACTCACCTGGTAAAAGCCCAGCATCATTTGGAATACATTGGTTCTTCACCAGGCGCAACCACTCCAAGGAGAATACAACAACTTCAAAAACTACTAACAACGATCGTCCGCCCGAGTTGCCCAAACGAAACGTCGGATCTCAAAAAATACTACAATGCAAAGAACTGGGCTTACACCACAGTACAGATACTGGAAGAACATTACAAAAATCTGATCACAGAATGCCAGAAAAAAATAAATCTCCTACCTAAATCAGGTTGGGACAGGGCACTAATAGTAGCCACAAAATGGCTGAAAAGAGACCTACCTGCGCTCAAAGCAACCACCCTGGAACGGGGGATAAAGACCATACAGAAGTTATGCAAAGAACCGACTCCAGAAAACACCAAAATGGATACAACCCCGGCAATCCAACAGATGCAAGTTGAAACCGAAAACATCGAAATGGATACAACCCCGACAGTACAGCAAGAAAAACCTATCGAAAAAAACCCAGTAAACCTGGGACTCATAACCAAAAGATTGGTAATTGATTTGACCAGAGACAAAATAGAAAACACGACTAAACCTCACCAACAACACAAAATAAACCAGGATGACACTGACAATCATGAGCCAACAAAAAAGAAACACAAACATGACCCGAAAGAAGACCCACCCATACTAACACTAGACCAATCCGACCAATCCGACCAAAACGACAACCACCTTTACAACAGGCATGAACACGGTGGCAGTAAATTACTCAACTGGAGCTTAACTCCAAGCCGACCAACCATCATAATGGGAGACTCTAATATGGCCAAACTACCACTAATTAAGGACTCTAGAGTCCAAGTGGATTGTTACCCGGGAGCTAACATTAGTCACGCTGTTAATATCCTCAGGCACCAAACGCCGTTGACACATAACGTTACTAAAATCATTCTCTCATTCGGCCTCAACAACAGGCAACAAGGGAATCCTCCCCTCCTGAGAAAAGACTTAAACGCTATGATTATAGCAGCGTCCCTCAAATTCCCACAAGCGGAAATCTTCGTCCCACTTATCAATGGCTCGCCGGATTTACCTGGGAAGATAGGAGGTAATATTAGATCCCTTAACTTCCTTATAAAACAAACAGGCCACCAAATACCAAGATTAAACAACGAACTATTTAAAACGATGGACGATAAAATACACTGGACACTTACAACAGGGCAACACATGTGGGAAGCCTGGATGACTTTTTTAGGCTAAGACAACCCCGGAGGGGATTTGAACAGTTGGACAAAGACGTAATTAACCTGTCAACCAACCATGACCTAACAACGTCTCAACGGCAACTTTTAAAAAAAGGCCTATCATATATACCATCGATAAATAATACAGACAGTCAAAGAGTCTCCATGCAACAGAGTCTCACAGAATATCACAGACGACTCAAACTCTGCGCCTACTTTGGACCGACTATAGCCCCCCCCAAAAAACCTTTTATGGCAAAATCTGAATGGGAACCAACACCAGATAAATTACCACCGGAATTGCTGGCACTAATTAAAACGGACCAGGCAGTAGTAAATGCAACAAAACAGGACAAAAACCCAACAAACCTCACACAGGAAGAGGCACAGGCGTTGGAAGAACTTATAAATAAAACGGACATAATAATCAAACCAGCTGATAAAGGCAGTGCCACGGTAATCATGGATAGGAGCAAATACATTCAGGAGGCCTTACGCCAACTGAACGATAAAACTTACTACATCACCCTGAAAAACCCGATTTACCCTGAAACTGCAATCCGTATCACCGAGATTCTAGAGACCCTGTATTTAAAGAAAGCTCTAAACAAAAAGCAGATTTCCTACTTAAAAGGCACAAGTCCTTCCAGACCACGTTATTTCTATCTTCTCCCCAAGATCCACAAACCGCAGGAAAAATGGACGATCCCACATAGTTTACCACCAGGCCGCCCCATCGTGTCGGACTGTGGTAGCGAAAGTTATGGCGTTGCTGAGTACATAGACTCATTCTTAACTCCGTTATCAGTTAAACACACCAGTTATCTGAAAAACACACAGGATTTTGTCCAAAAAATACGAGCCATGCAAACACAGGAGCCGTGTATACTGTTCACGATGGACGTCAACAGCCTATACACTAACATAGACACAGAGCTAGGCATGACGGCTATTCAAAAATGGATGGGCAAATACCCGGTAGCAGGACGTCCAGATGACGAAATTCTTCAACTGCTCCATTTAAGCCTAACCAGAAATGACTTTCAATTTAATAATCAGACCTACCTCCAAATTAAGGGCACAGCCATGGGCAAAAAATTTGCACCTGCATATGCCAACATTTATATGGCAGACTGGGAAGAAACCGTTCTTTTAAAATGTAAAAAACTCCCAGCCCAATACTTGAGGTACCTGGACGACATCTGGGGCATCTGGACCCACTCAAAAGAAGACTTCGAACAATTTGTTGAAACCCTTAACGGTCACCACACTTCCATCATAGTGGAACCGGTAACAGACAACACAGAGGTCAACTTCCTTGACACCACTGTTTATAAAGACACAGACTTTGAAGACACTGGAAAACTACAAACCAAGGTCTATTTCAAACCGACAGACACACATGCCTTACTCCATAGACAAAGCTTTCACCCAAAGCATGTATTCCCGGGAATAGTCAAATCTCAACTGTTAAGGTTTGACAGAATTTGCTCCAAACAGGAGGATAAACGAAGAGCGGAAAAAACCCTTTTTTCAGCACTGAAACAAAGGGGTTACTCCAGGTCCCTCCTCCGAAAAATAAACAAACAAGTCCAGCAGGACAAATTGATCCAAAATACTCCGAGAGAGAAAGACAAACATATCATTCCCTTGATCTCAGTGTACTCTCAATATACCAAACAGGTCAATTATATGGTAAAAAAGAATTTCAGGGAATTAATGGAAAACACCAGACTGGAGGATCGCTTCAAAATTATCTCCGCCTACAAAAAAAACCCTAACCTTAAAGACCTACTGGTTAGGACCAAACTAACTTCCCCAATGGCTCGCTCAAAAAAACCCAGGGGCCTCAAAGTAACCAAAAACAGGACAACAGGGGCAGTTTATCAATTGCCACCAAACATTCCCATGACACAATCCAATTGTGTTTATGTTATCCGGTGCAAAAAATGCCCCATGCACTATATAGGGGAAACACGCAACTCCCTACGGACCCGTCTCTCCCACCACAAATATAACATTGTGCACAACCATAAGGCAGACACCCACCTGGTACAGCATTTCCAGAAACACGGCTTCGGAAGTTTATGCATGAGACCACTCCAACACAACCAGGACTGGACAACCCACCAGAGGAAAGAGGCAGAAAAATACTGGATCACCAGACTGGATACAAAGTTCCCGAATGGTCTAAATGAAAAAGACACTTTATAAACATGTTAGCCCTATTAAAGGTGTTTGAAACATATGTACACAGTTATCCTTTAAACAAACAATTGTTGTTTTGTAACAAATTGATAGATGTAACCAAATACTAAGATAAACACTTTTAAAACAAAATGTGTATTTTTACCTTTTATTTAAAGGTTATTTTTCCTTTACAAATATTGTCAAAACCCACATCCTGTTCGAAAGATATGGTATAAAAAGCTGTTTGAAAACTGTATAAGGTTCACCTACTTTTATATATAATAAAAACATTTTGTAATTTTTTTAAAAAAAATTATTAAAAAAAAGGGAAAATGATGGCAATATGGGACAAATTCAAAGCCAAGGACCGAGGAATGGAACCACCAGGTTCTGTTCATGGCCAAAGCCCGAATGAACCCAGCTCTGAGTCCCTTTAGAAAAAACAGGATAATTAAATCCACACAAGATAGATGTTAGAATTAGTTCCCTTTTCCTCTCCTCTCTTCTCTCATAGAAATGAGAGAGTAGGGGGTGGCAGAGTGTACAGCCCGGACCGGCGGGGGAGGATTTAACCCGGACAGGTTTCCCTCCCTGACTCTGCTTCCCTTAAAAATATTCTTTTATATTTTAATTATAAAATTATATTAATAATAAAAAAATATTCATTTGTCTATTTTTGAAAAATATCAAAAAATTAATTTAAAATAGGCCACCCCTTCTCTTTAAACACTTTTTTTTCTTTAATTATTTATATTTCAGGATAACTAGAAAACTTACCCTAACCTCACATAGGAGATTTAAAATCCACGAACAGAGAAAATAGATGTTGGAATTAGATCCCTTTTCCTCTCCTCTCTTCTCTCATAGAAATGAGAGAGTAGGGGGAGGCAGAGTGTACAGCCCGGACAGGCAGGGGAGGATTTAACCCGGACAGGTTTCCCTCCTTAACTCTGCTTCCCTTAAAAATATTTCTTTATATTATAAATTAAAAAACTTACCAATCGTTTAAAGAATATTCGGAAAGGTGTTTTATCATGGGCACCTCCAAACCTAATTTTAAACTCTTAAAAATGTACCCTTTAAATATTGAAGGAAAGACAATAATTTCAGACACACACAAACAGAGAAAATAGACACGAGATTTTGATCCTTTTTCCTCTCCTCTCTTCTCTCATAGAGATGAGAGAGTAGGGGGAGGCAGGGTGTACGGCCCGGACAGGCGGGGGAGAGCTTAGCCCGGACAGGCTTCTCTCCCTGACCCTGCTTCCCTTGAAAGAAATTTTATATTGGAATTATAACTTACCAAATTTTTAAATAATATTTAGAAAGGTGTTTTATTATGGGCACCTCCCAATCTGTATACACATAATCGTTTGGAAATTGTCTGTCTTACAAGAATAAATATATCCACGCCAACCATGATGATAGCGGGTTTATACACACATAACAATAAAAGAAATTTTCATTTTTTATTTTTGAAAAATATGGAAAAATTTATTTAAAATAGGCCACCCCTTTTCTTTAAATACACGTTTTTTCTTGAATTTTTTGTATTTCAGGATAACTAGAAAACTTACCCTAACCTCAAACAGGAAGTTAAAAACTCCAACCAGGAAGTAAATTAAAAAACGAAAGTTAAGGTTTCCGCGGTAATAACACATTTACCTGGTTAAAGTAGTATCCCAAAATTTTACAAACAGGCATAGTGACTTGGGACTGGCTACAGAACCTGACAAAACTCTCATTTATGGTATTAAAAACGTTTTTTTAAAAATTCGCTAATTTGCATAAATAAAAACAGGGGGGCTGATGGGGGATTCCTCCAAAAAAGTGAAAAACGAAACCGTGACTGTAACAGATCATCAGGAGGATTACCTCCCTTCCGGAAAAAATGATTCCCTTTCGAGGAAAATGAGTCCCTTTAGAAAAAATAGGATAATAAAATCCACACAAAACAGAGAAAATGGACACTGCAATTAGATCCTTTTTCCTCTCCTCTCCTCTCTCATAAAAATGGGAGAGTGGGTGGACAGAGTCTACGACCCGGACTCTGCCTCCCTTAATTTTCATTAATTATAATCTCTAAAAATATACCCTCAATTTTTAAAGAATTAAAATGATTTAAAATGCCTACAAACAGAGAAAATAGATGTTGAAATTAGATCCCTTTTCCTCTCCTCTCTTCTCTCATAGAAATGAGAGAATAGGGGGAGGCAGAGTGTACAGCCCGGACAGGCAAGGGAGGATTTAACCCGGACAGGTTTCCCTCCCTAACTCTGCTTCCCTTAAAAATATTTGTTTACATTATAAATTAAAAAACTTACCAATCTTTTAAAGAATATTCGGAAAGGTGTTTTATCATGGGCACCTCCCAACCTAATTTTAAACTCTTAAAAATGTACCCTTTGATATTGAAGGAAAGACAATAATTTCAGACACACACAAACAGAGAAATAGACACGAGATTTTGATCCTTTTTCCTCTCCTCTCTTCTCTCATAGAGATGAGAGAGTAGGGGGAGGCAGGGTGTACGGCCCGGACAGGCGGGGGAGAGCTTAGCCCGGACAGGCTTCTCTCCCTGGCCCTGCTTCCCTGGAAAGAAATTTTATATTGGAATTATAACTTACCAAATTTTTAAATAATATTTAGAAAGGTGTTTTATTATGGGCACCTCCCAATCTGTATACACATAATCGTTTGGAAATTGTCTGTCTTACAAGAATAAATATATCCACGCCAACAATGATGATAGCGGGTTTATACACACATAACAATAATAAAATAAAAAAATTTTTCATTTTTTATTTTTGAAAAATATGGAAAAATTTATTTAAAATAGGCCACCCCTTTTCTTTAGATACACTTTTTTTCTTGAATTTTTTGTATTTCAGGATAACTAGAAAACTTACCCTAACCTCAAACAGGAAGTTAAAAACTCCAACCAGGAAGTAAATTAAAAAACGAAAGTTAAGGTTTCCGCGATAATAACACATTTACCTGGTTAAGGTAGTATCCCAAAATTTTACAGACAGGCATAGTGACTTGGGACTGGCTACAGAACCTGACAAAACTCTCATTTATGGTATTAAAAACGGTTTTTAAAAATTCGCTAATTTGCATAAATAAAAACAGGGGGGCTGATGGGGGATTCCTCCAAAAAAGTGAAAAACGAAACCGTGACTGTAACAGATCATCAGGAGGATTACCTCCCTTCCGGAAAAAATGATTCCCTTTCGAGGAAAATGAGTCCCTTTAGAAAAAATAGGATAATAAAATCCACACAAAACAGAGAAAATGGACACTGCAATTAGATCCTTTGTCCTCTCCTCTCCTCTCTCATAAAAATGGGAGAGTGGGTGGACAGAGTCTACGACCCGGACTCTGCCTCCCTTAATTTTCATTAATTATAATCTCTAAAAATATACCCTCAATTTTTAAAGAATTAAAATGATTTAAAATGCATACAAACAGAGAAAATAGATGTTGAAATTAGATCCCTTTTCCTCTCCTCTCTTCTCTCATAGAAATGAGAGAATAGGGGGAGGCAGAGTGTACAGCCCGGACTGGCAGGGGAGGATTTAACCCGGACAGGTTTCCCTCCCTGACTCTGCTTCCCTTAAAAATATTTGTTTATAATTTAATTATAAATATAAAAAAAACTTGTCAATCTTTTAGAGAATATTCGGAAAAAGGGTTTTATGATGGGCACCTCCCAATCTTTATACACATAATCGGTTGAAAATTTTCTGTCTTACAATAATAAATATACCCACCCCAACAAGGAAGATAGCGGGTTTATACACACATAACAATAAAAAAATATTCATTTTTTGTTTTTTGAAAAATATCAAAAAATTCATTTAAAATAGACCACCCCTTTTCTTTTAATACACCTTTTTTCTTGAATTTTTTGTATTTTAGGGTAGTTAGAAAACCTACCCTAACCTCATGCAGGAAGTTAAAAACTCCAACCAGGAAGTAGTTTAAAAACGAAAAGTCAAGGTTTCCGTGATAATAACACATTTGCCTGGTTAAAATAGTATCCCAAAATTTTACAAACAGACATAGTGACTTGGGACTGGCTACAGAACCTGACAAAACTCTCATTTATTGTATTAAAAACGGATTTTAAAATTCGCTAATTTGCATAAATAAAAACAGGGTGGCTGATGGGGGATTCCTCCAAAAAAATGAAAAACGAAACCATAATAGAAATGGGTCTTCATGTCGATGACCTCCCTGCCAAAAAATCCTTAAAATTTAAGACTGTTGCAAGCCATAGCATATGGTAAGTCTTCCAGAAATAGCGTTCTATTGTCTGCTTGTATTGAGCATATCCTGTAGTTGTGCGTTGTAATAGGAACACAGGTATGTCTCTGAGATTTCTGTAGTTGTGCGGTGTATTGGAACACAGATTTCTCAAATAGACTCCAGGGTGTCTGGAAAGATCAAGTAGGCAAAGCTCCGGCGCAAAAAAAACTTGATTTTTTCAGCCCTCAGAGTAACTAGAAAGGCAATGCTTGTCATGGCTGGTTCTAGTTGTCTCTGGGGGTGACATCTTAATGGAAGCTATGGAGAGTCAAGGAGGCAGAGCTCTGGCGAAAAATTCCTTGTTTCCTCCAAACCCTCATGATAACTGGGAAGGCAATGCTTGTCATGGCTGGTTCTGGTTGTTTTGTGGGAGCTTCCTATGGTATTCTATTTGTGTAAAACTGTAAAACTTAAAAACCTTTCCAGAGGAAAACAACCCCGATTCTCAGAACCTGACTGGCCAGACTAGGGATACCTTGCGGTGATAACGAATAGTCTGTGCTGAGCAGGTGGTAAGTATGCGGCCCCCCCAGGTCCGACTCTAGGACAGCACGTGGGGTGTGGTGGTCTAGGGCATCAAGACCTTAAACGTTGCCCAGTCTTCTATGAGGTATAGCCTCACCCATACAACGGTACATTTCTGCTCTACACACGCCAAACCAGAAATCTCTTATCCAAAAAAACCAGACAAATTGGACTCCTTCAAATTGCCACTTTCCCCCAAATTTCCATCCCCTGGTCCAACTTAGTGACCAGCCCGTGGATGCAACGGGACCTAAGAGCTCCTCTCACCACCTGAGAAAAAGAAAAAAAGAAACAAGTTTTTATTTCAATTTAAATCTTTAATCGATGCCTAATTTTTTTAAAAAAAACCTTAAACCGTTTAAACTTTTTACTTATACATAAAACTCTTTACTTATACATAACCTTTATCATTACAAATTAAACTTATGCCTAGAACATAAACCACTAAACCTTAACCCAACCTTAAACAGCTTTAATTTAGACCCAGACATGACCCTAAAACCTAACCCTAACCACTTTAACCTATGCCTAAACCTAATTTCTAACCCTAGCCCTAACCCTAACCCTAAAACCTCTTAGACTCTAGACCTAGACAGGATCCTAACTCCTAACCCTAACCACTCAACCCTACGCCTAAACCTAACCTTTTGTCCCTAAACCTAAACCTAACCCTAACCCTACATCTAACCAATTTATGCCGATTCATGACCTTAATCCTAAACCTAACCGTTCAATCCCTACGCCTAAACTTAACCATTTGTCCCTAACCCTAAACCTAACCCTAAATCTAACCACTTTATGCCTATACATGACCTTAATCCTAAACCTAACCATTCAATCCCTACGCCTAAACCTAACCATTTGTCCCTAACCCTAAAACCTAACCCTAACCCTAAATCGAACCACTTTAGCCTATACGTGACCTTAAATTCTAAACCTAACCGTTCAATCCTACGCCTAAAAACCCTAACCACTTAAACTAACCGTTACACCCTAAACCATCAAACTCTAGACCTAAAAAAATTATCTTAAAAAAAACATTAGTTAGAAACTCTAACCCGAAATCAGTTGATCCCTAAAAACGACAAACCAGAATTCTAAAATACCTTACACTTAGATTACTATAAACTTAGTGGGACACACCCTGGGGTTTGATCAACCCCGGCGGGGCCTTCCTTGGGAGAGGGTGTCTGGTGGTAATGGCCGAAACATCCAATGACCCTGAGGTGCACTACTGATGATGTGTCACCTAATATATAGATTTAGAAAAACAAAAAATAGCCAAAAATAGTCCAAATTGCTCTTTACAAAACAATACAAAGACATTAAGTCAAAACAACTCCTTAATAAATTTTAATACAAGACAAAAAACAAAAAACAAAAAAGAAAACCAAAACCTATCAAATAAAAAACTCACTTTCATCTAAAGACCAAACCTAACTTACTTTAAAAACCAATACAAAAGCAAGTGCACTAAAACTACGGTTTAAAACCAATTCGGTAAAGGGGATATGTGAAGAAGGGGGAGTATTGATGACGTGCGTGGGCCAGTGCATTGCCTTTGGCTCCCTATTCCAAACCGCCCAGTCGTTGGATGAAGCGGGGGGAGTCATCGAGATAACTTCAAAAACCTAACCCTAACCCTAAGTTATTCAAGAATATCTCCTTCTCCAATGTGCTTTCATCCCTAATCCTAACCCTAACCCTAACCCTAACCCTAACCCTAATCAGGGTCCCACTACCCTAACCCTAACCATAGGGACCCCCTACCTAAACCTAACCTTTGACCCCTGGACAGAACGAGTGACCTGAGACATCTCACCTAACTCCTTTGAGATTATTGACCAAAAACATAGATTCCACAACCAGTTGGTTTGCAACTCTTTAATTTTGGGCAAGTACAGTACAGGAAGAAAGACCTAAATAGGCAGTAAGACCTCAGAGAGAAGGCAATTAATTCCCTGGTATACCCCACCCAACTGTGTTTAATATTTAGAGGACAAGAGATCCCTATAGGTGTGTGATTGGAGCCTATTTTAATGGAATTGATGGAAAAGGAGTATGGGAATGAGTGCTTGTTGGAGTGCTGTGTTTCGGAGGGACAAGGAAACTTCACCAGGGGGAGGAGCTAGATGGGCTATATAAATGATTGCAACTCCTTGGCCAGTCTCAGACAAGACAAAATGCCTCATGGAGCAAGATCAGGGACAAGCTCTCCCAGAGACCCACCATGGGGATGACTTACCTCTTAATTCGACCTGACCTACTTACCTGCCCTAGCCTGATGAAGATAAACAAATTTCGAAACGTCGCGACAGGGCCTACGGACTTTAAGCAAAAATGACAAATTGTACTTACCTGACTAAGCCATTTACCCTCCCTCGGCTGAGCGGAGAGACTCAAGACATATTTGTAAATTTGTATATAGTTCATTGGATGTTTATTTAGCTGTAATTACAACATGTTTAACACAACTGTAAAAATCAGTGTGTTATTACGACATCATTAGGATTTACTTACGGTTATTTTACCACAGTGTGTTTCACATACCTGTAAAAAATCAGGGTGTTGTTACAACACTTTTATTGGATATTTATGGTTATTTTACCAAGTGAGGGGCATCCCATGTCCCAGGAGGGCCCGTGCATAACGTTTGACCTGACTTGTCGGGTCAACGGATATTACCGTTTTCACCTAACCCTAACCCTAACCCTAACCCGATTCTATGCCTAGTCAGGTTCCTTAGACCCTTACCCTAACCACACCACCCCTTGCCTTGGGCCGTGCGGTGTATGGGGCACAGGAGCTCTTCTGGGGGCCCAATCATCTCTTCTGGGGGCCCAATCATGGGGGGCCAAGGAGATGCAGTGGTCTGGACACACATCAGGCCCCTCTTCATTCAGCCTGAAAGGTAAGAATGCAGGTAAGATCCACAGAAATTCCACCAGAAATCAGAAATTCCGAACTAGCCCCGCCCACTTTTGGGGATTTGGGCGTTCGACCCCTTCCGAAGGTCGTAGAAGCTCGAAAATGGTACCAATCGATGCGCAATACCCCACTTGCCGGAAACAAATGCCCTCTCCCACTCTCTACGACCTTCACAAAAAAAGTTATTCAAGAATATCTCCTCGGCTTTTCGGCCATTTGCTACTTCGACCCCTTCCGAAGGTCGTAGGAGCTCGGGGATGGCACCAATCGATCCGCAGGACCCACATTAGTTCAATAGAAACCACTTTCCAAGTCTCTACGACCTTCAGAAAAAAAGTTATTCAAGAATATCTCCTTCTCCAATGTGCTTTCATCCCTAATCCTAACCCTAACCCTAACCCTAACCCTAACCCTAACCCTAACCCTAAGTGCTTTCATCCCTAATCCTAACCCTAACCCTAACCCTAACCCTAACCCTAACCCTAACCCTAACCCAACCTTAAACAGCTTTAATTTAGACCCAGACATGACCCTAAAACCTAACCCTAACCACTTTAACCTATGCCTAAACCTAATTTCTAACCCTAGCCCTAACCCTAACCCTAAAACCTCTTAGACTCTAGACCTAGACAGGATCCTAACTCCTAACCCTAACCACTCAACCCTACGCCTAAACCTAACCTTTTGTCCCTAAACCTAAACCTAACCCTAACCCTACATCTAACCAATTTATGCCGATTCATGACCTTAATCCTAAACCTAACCGTTCAATCCCTACGCCTAAACTTAACCATTTGTCCCTAACCCTAAACCTAACCCTAAATCTAACCACTTTATGCCTATACATGACCTTAATCCTAAACCTAACCATTCAATCCCTACGCCTAAACCTAACCATTTGTCCCTAACCCTAAAACCTAACCCTAACCCTAAATCGAACCACTTTAGCCTATACGTGACCTTAAATTCTAAACCTAACCGTTCAATCCTACGCCTAAAAACCCTAACCACTTAAACTAACCGTTACACCCTAAACCATCAAACTCTAGACCTAAAAAAATTATCTTAAAAAAAACATTAGTTAGAAACTCTAACCCGAAATCAGTTGATCCCTAAAAACGACAAACCAGAATTCTAAAATACCTTACACTTAGATTACTATAAACTTAGTGGGACACACCCTGGGGTTTGATCAACCCCGGCGGGGCCTTCCTTGGGAGAGGGTGTCTGGTGGTAATGGCCGAAACATCCAATGACCCTGAGGTGCACTACTGATGATGTGTCACCTAATATATAGATTTAGAAAAACAAAAAATAGCCAAAAATAGTCCAAATTGCTCTTTACAAAACAATACAAAGACATTAAGTCAAAACAACTCCTTAATAAATTTTAATACAAGACAAAAAACAAAAAACAAAAAAGAAAACCAAAACCTATCAAATAAAAAACTCACTTTCATCTAAAGACCAAACCTAACTTACTTTAAAAACCAATACAAAAGCAAGTGCACTAAAACTACGGTTTAAAACCAATTCGGTAAAGGGGATATGTGAAGAAGGGGGAGTATTGATGACGTGCGTGGGCCAGTGCATTGCCTTTGGCTCCCTATTCCAAACCGCCCAGTCGTTGGATGAAGCGGGGGGAGTCATCGAGATAACTTCAAAAACCTAACCCTGTTTTAGCGACTTTCTTATTCAGAGGTTCTGGACTTCGATTCTATGCCTAGTCAGGTTCCTTAGACCCTTACCCTAACCACACCACCCCTTGCCTAAACCTAACCCCGCCCACTTTTCAGATTCGCTCGTTCGACCCCTTCCCAAGGTCCTAGAAGCTCGGCGATGGTACCAATCGATCCGCAGTACCCCATTTAGTAGAGACAGACGCCCTTTCCAAGTCTCTACGACCTTCACAGCAAAAGTTATTCTAGAATATCTCCTCAGCAGGCTATGCTAATGAGGCTGCCTAATTACAATCCCGTTTCTCTCAAATATCTCGGCATAGAAGACACCAAAACTCAAAATTACAGGATATTCACCATCCCAACAGAGAATTCTCCTCAGAAATGTCATTTTATCACATCAAATTCAAAACCCTAAATTCAGGAAAAACCATGACCAAGGTGAACTCACACACAAGACAAGTGCCCCACAGATCAAACAGCTCATTAGACAAATCTTGGAGAAATCCAAAATCAGTCGCTTGGAAGAATGACAGTGAAGCATCTCCTTGGGCCGTGCGGTGTATGGGGCACAGGAGCTCTTCTGGGGGCCCAATCATCTCTTCTGGGGGCCCAATCATGGGGGGCCAAGGAGGCAGTGGTCTGGACACACATCAGGCCCCTCTTCGTTCAACCTGAAAGGTAAGAATGCAGGTAAGATCGACACAAATTCCACCAGAAATCAGAAATTCCGAACTAGCCCCTCCCACTTTTGGGGATTTGGGCGTTCGACCCCTTCCGAAGGTCGTAGAAGCTCGAAAATGGTACCAATCGATGCGCAATACCCCACTTGCCAGAAACAAATGCCCTCTCCCACTCTCTACGACCTTCACAAAAAAAGTTATTCAAGAATATCTCCTCGGGTTTTCGGCCATTCGCTACTTCGACCCCTTCCGAAGGTCGGAGGAGCTCGGGGATGGCACCAATCGATCCGCAGGACCCACATTAGTTCAATAGAAACCACTTTCCAAGTCTCTACGACCTTCAGAAAAAAAGTTATTCAAGAATATCTCCTTCTCCAATGTGCTTTCATCCCTAACCCTAACCCTAACCCTAACCCTAACCCTAACCCTAACACAATTACCTACCCCAAACAGGGATAATTTAAAAGCCAATTTTATGACAAATGGTCCACTTACAACAACTGCATTAAAGCAGATTTTTTGGAACTACCTATGGTGTTTATTAAAAGTTATTTTACCGAGTGAGGGGCACCCTATGTTCCAGGAGGGCCCGTGCACAACGTTGGACCGACTGGGTCGGTCCACGGATATTACCGTTCTCACCTAACCCTAACCCAATTCATAGTTATTACATGGTTTATTACAATAACGACAATTCAAATAAAAAACATGTAGTTAATGGCATAAAGTCAAAAGCTCAATTTATTGATTTTTTTATATATAAAAAGTCAACTCATAGTTATTACATGGTTTATTACAATAACGACAATTTAAATAAATAACATGTAGTTGATGAATAAGTTAAAACAAGTGCAGTTTGGCTCTAAATACTCTGTTTAAAATCATAAGTTACAATTTTATTCTTTATTTTCAAATATTTAATTTTTTATAACCAAATAAATATATATATATATATATATATATATATGATATGGATTCATAGATACACGGTATCATGAAGATTCACAGCCACGAGAAGTGAAGGATCACAGTGGAAAAAGCAAGGGGGAGGAGTCTCTGAGGGGCAGCCTATAAATAGAGGAGCCCTCAGTCTCCTCACTCATTCTTGCTCTGATCACCGTAGTGGAAGGACCTCACTACTCAGACTTGAAGCCTTAACCTGTATAGAAAACGTGCCTCATTTGACCTGAAGAAGACCCAAGAGGGTCGAAACGTAGTTAGGCGGCACGTCACACAGTGACTAGGTCACGTGTTTTTCAATTTTGATTTTTTTTGATTTTTTGATTTAATTTCATAAATTTGACATTTTATATAAAAATTATTTCATTCTTCATTAAAATATATCTACCTAGTAAATACAACAACAACTATTATTACTAGATTATAAATTATAATTCATTATATAAAAATAACAAAGGCGACATCACAGAAAAATCAGAATGGTTTATGAACCAAACAATGGTGGATGGACGACTGTGCGACAAGGTCGTCCCCGTCAACGCAACTGGGTCCAGGGAGCCCCCTGGAGGAAGGACCGTGCACCTTCCGCCACCTTTAAAAGGAGGCGGATCATTTTCCCCTATCCTAACCCTTTATACTACTCAGTGGTACGTCAGCTTTGACTCTTTTAATCTTTTTTCTAAAATACTCTGGTTTTAAAGCATCTTGCTTTTTAACTATTTGAAGATTTGTTTTTAAATATTAAAGTTAGTTTTTTAATTGTCCTGGGGGGCTGCTGCCTAAGGCCTACCTTGCATTGAGCAAATTGACTCCTATACTTTGGCTTTAAAACAGCCTTGCCATGCTTGTTAGCCAAAGCTATTTAGCTTTCCCTAAAAAAACAACCTGAGTGGCGTGGGCCAAACCTTTTTGCTCTGCCCTCTATAAACAAGCAGACTCTGAAATCTTCTTCCTGTTTGCACCCTAAGACTAACTTTTTGGAGACCTCCTAACCCTTTTTTTCGGAGCTCCACTGTTATGTTACACTAGGTTAACCACCAGGCAACAGGACACCAGAAGCACCAGTACTTCATCCACCTTATCCACGGCCCAAACACCATCCCTGGTCCAACCAGCAGGCCCAGGAACAGCAGGCCCAGGAAAACAGGTGCTTCAACAACCACTGGACTTAGGAGACCTCCATCCACAAAACACCAGGAATACCAACCAGGTTTCAGGCCAAGGCACCTGAACCTCCCCCTGCTGGACCACTGCCCTAACACCGCCCCAGCTCCAACCAGGGGGACTCAGGAACAAGCCACCAGCCCAACACACTGGACCAAGGAGACCTCCTCCTACGTTACCAGCCCCCTCCAGTGACTTTTAAAATGTTTTTTAACAGAGTGAAGCCCGTACTGTCGAGTGGTCTAGGACACAGACCACAGCTCACACACACACACACAAACACAGCCCCACAACCCCTGATGGGTATAAACACACATTTAACATCACACTACAGACACAACACTACACGCAGGCCTACAAACTTGGACACAACACCCACCAACACTGTGCCACTTCAAAACTCATATTTCAATTAATACAGGCAATACACCATAAACACACAACAGACCACTCTCTCACATCCAACACTTTTCCACCCGGTATGATGCGTCAGGTCACCAGACTGACGGATTTCATTAAGCCAGCCACACCCTCCAACACTACACGTCACAAAATCCACAACAATACAGCAAACTGGATGAAAACAAACATGGTTATTTTACAAGAACACTATACAAACACCATACATACTCTCGGCCATACACCATATAACATCATAGCATTCGAAATAGCTACCGGCTGGGCTAGGAAGCGGTACGGCCAAAGACTTAGGAGCGAAACTATAACTGTGGCAGAAGGTTTACTCAACAAACACAATCTACACAATCTACACAATAAACCCTCTTTAATACCAAAGAGCAGGTTGGAAAGCCTTCCAACCATCCCTCTCCACCATCCCGGAACTATCCGATGAAGAGGAGTTCCCACCACTACCAGCCAGACGTAAGTTACCCCCTACATTTCCACCCCATTCTACCCAACAGCACCGGACACCACTTCTCCCCACCCCCACTCAACGCCAGACAGGACCAAACACCCGACCACCACAACCTCAGCGACTCAGACACTACCAATCACTACAGAGGGACAGACAGAAGACCAAACCAGGTCCCCTCCACAACCCACACTACCTTACCGACCCATCCCCAAACCACGACATCAACCACCGACTGGCCCACAGACGGACCCGACTCACAATAAGAGCCCTCTGCATCCACAGAGGGCTTCTTTACAACGGACTCTTAGACTAACCCATCCGAAAAAACCTAAACACCTCTACCCCTCCCTCAGGAAGGGGCAAAAAAGTCTCCTGGGGATCCGTACTGGTCCACCAGGAGCCAGAAATTACCTACTCCAACCCCATACTCTCCCCCATCCTGCCATTATTGACTCAACCAAAAACCGTGACTAAATTACTACCCCTTAGCCCCAATACCCCCGACTCACTGCTAACAACCAATACAGTTACACCCCTAAAAAAAACGTACACTACAAATCCAAGCCCAGATTCACCAGGCAACTGAAACACAAAACAATAGTGGTAAAACTCAATCAATTACACAGACTCATTCAAATGTTTCATGCCACCATTTCTTCTCCCCCCTCTACGCCCATAGGTGTTGCTGATCCCCGGACTGGCACAAAAGAACAGCCAGTAACCCCTACAACCATCACGGGGAGGTCACCAAACATGATGAGCGGGAAACCAAAGGCTAATTCGGCCATCAAAACCGCATCTGAGACCTCCCCACCAACTAGGCCCGGAACTCCACCTCCCGATTGTGCCGTTCGGGGACTCAGCACACCTCCACAGGACAGCCCGGCAGCAGCCTCATCTCCATTTGACTTATCACCACACACCTCCACCCAACACCACACACTCCACCCCCCGACGACAGCCCCACTGGACCCTCTCCCCTCTCCTCCCCACCCAACCTATTATCACCTACCTTCAACACAAGGGGTTCTTACCCCCCCAACTCACACATTGCACGACCGACAAGAAAGCTCCAGGACTGGTCTTTCAAAAGCAGCAGACCAGTCCTGGTGCTGGGGGATTCAAACATTTACAGAATCCCCCCCCACAATAACCCAGACATCCAACTGGACAGCTACCCAGGGGCCAATATGTATCACTTACAACAGACCTGGGCCTACAGACCGGCATAATGTACACCTTCATTAGGCAAGTACATCACCTAAACAATGTCAAAACCCATGACAAAAATAGAAACAATAGACAACCTTCCAGAGACTGACTGACTATTTGACGGATGTCATTAAACCAGTTGCCATGACGGACAACACCAGAACATTGTTGGATGGAAATGCCCGCCAATGGGCCCACACCACCCAAATGATTCTTAACGACCATTACCTTGAGGGCATTCAAGTTTCACTTTCAGAACTGGAACCTTTACTCGCCTTTAGCTTTCAGTATAGCCACCAAATGGGCAAGGAAAAAATTCCAAAAAAGGATGATGCCTGAAACTATTGAGCAGACTGAGGCGCATATTATAGCCATGACCCAGCAAGAAGAACAGATGCCTCAGGCAGAAGCCATAGGGGAGACCTACACAGAACCACGAACACAGACAAACCTACACCAAACGGGCCAGAAGAGAGTCACAGGAACCAGACACCATTCCCATGGATGATTTTCCACCTCTCACCCAGATAAACCAGGGAACCTCACCCTCAACACACCAACTTAGACCTCCACAGACACCCCCAAGGACACCAAGTCCCAAAACACAGCGAAGACAAAAAACTTCAAACCCCTGTGTCACAAGAGAGATCACTAACACGCTTATTTTAGAAACAGTGTGCACACAAAAACCTATGACACCCAGAAAAGCTACCATCGACTTACCACCACATCCGGACAGGATGGTCCAGGTTCACCAACCCGTTGAGGTTGAACACACTTCCTCGGGGGAGGATCTCTCCATTGATGAGGCCCAGGAAGATGGATCTTCGTCCCTGGATGATTCTCCCTCACATTTGACCACTTACCTGGAGGAACCTGTAGAGTGATTCAAATGTACTTACGATTCCCGAATACCACATCTTCAAATCGACAGCTACCCTGGAGCAAAATACCCCCACATTGAGGCCATTTTGAGCAAATGCCAACTTACAACTTCAGTAGAAAACATGATTATTTCAGTTGGTATTAACCACAGGGAACAAAAACCCAAAGAAACGTCCATCAAACAGCTTCAGAAGGCCCTCAGAGTGGCCAAAATCCAATTTCCACTCGCCAAAATCTGGATCCCCCATATAAATTATTCCACAGCCCTCCCCATAAATGAGAAGGATAATCTTAAAATCCTTAATACACACATTGAGGCCAACATGAATTTCTTACAGAAAACAGATTTCTTATCTAAAAAGGTACGGGTCCTCCGAGACCAAGGTATTTCTACCTCCTCCCCAAAATTCATAAATCGCCTGAAACATGGACTATCCCCCACAGCATTCCACCAGGGCGCTCCATCGTGTCGGATTGCGGTAGCGAAAGCTATGGGGTGGCAGAGTATATAGACTCCTTCTTAAACCCTATATCTAAAAAACACGCAGGATTTTGTACATCGTATGCGAAACATATAAACGCAGGAGCCCTGCATGCTTTTCACAATGGACGTCAGCAGCCTTTATACCAATATCGACACGATCTTAGGCTTGTTATCAATCAAAAAGTGGATGAGCAAATACCCAGTAAAGGGGCGTCCTGACCAAGAAATTTTACAACTACTCCATCTAAGTCTAACAAAAAACGACTTCCAATTTGATGGAAAAACATACCTCCAGATTAAAGGCACAGCTATGGGTAAGAAATTCGCACCAGCCTACGCCAACATCTATATGGCAGATTGGGAAGAAACTGCCCTCCAAAAATGCGAAAAACGTCCAGCTTATTACTTTAGATACCTCGACGACATCTGGGGCATCTGGACCCACTCAAAACAGGATTTCAAAAATTTTGTTAAAACCCTAAACAGTCACCATACTTTCATCAAGGTTGTACCAGAGACAAGCGACACGCATGTGAACTTTCTGGACACCACAGTCTATAAAGGCACGGACTTTAAAGAAAGTGGTTTACTTCAAACCAACCGACACGCACGCTCTACTCCACAAACAGAGTTTTCATCCTAAACACGTGTTCCCGGGAATCGTCAAATAAAGATGAGGCCAAAACTATACTCTTCAAGACACTAAGACAGAGAGGTTACTCCAGGTCCCTTCACCGTAAAATAGAAAAACAGATCCACCAGGATATGGAGATCCTAAGGACTCAAGGAGAAGATGATAAAAACATCATCCCCTTAATCTCAGTATTTTCCAAATACACCAAACAGGCAAATCATACAATAAAAATTAACTTCAGGGATTTGATGGGAAATACCACACTCGGTGAAAACTTTAAGGTTATCTCAGCCTATAAGAAAAACCCTAACCTCGGAGACCTGCTTGTTAGAGCCAAACTGGGGACACCAATGACACGCCCACAAAGACCAAGGGCAATAACCACCAAAAACCTGACAACAGGCGCAGTCTACCAGTTACCACAAAATATCCCCATGACGACATCAAACTGCGTTTATGTGATACAATGTAAAAAATGCCCTATGCAATATGTAGGTGAAACACGTAATTCCCTGAGGACCCACCTGTCTCACCATAAATATAACATTGGACACAATCACAAAGCGGATACTTACCTGGTCCAGCACTTCCGAAAAACATGGATTCGGGAACTTGCATATGAGGGGACTCCAACACAACCCAGACTGGACAACCTACCAAAGAAGAAGGGCGAAGAGATACTGGACCACCAGACTGGGGACAAAATTCCCCAATGGACTAAATGAGAAATACCTCTTAACAAGTCAACCTCATTAGAGGTTTTTCTTGAAACAAATGTACATAAGTTCAATTGTTGTTTTTTACAAGGAATAGAAAAAACTGAAATGTTAAAATAAAAACTGTAAAACCGCTATCTTCTACAAAAAAATGTGTCTTTGTGGTTTATCAAAACCCACACCCTGTTTGTAAAACATGTTGTACAAAAACTGTATAAAGTTCTGAACACCATTTATAAAAAAGAGGGAGAAAATGGGACAAGTTCAAGGCAGAAAGCCAAGGAATGGAATCACCAAGTTCTGTTCATGGCCACAGCCCAAACAAACCCAGATCTGAGTCCCTCCGAAAAACAAGAGAATCTAATTCACACTAGAAATAAATCCCTTTTCCTCTCCTCTCTTCTCTCATGAAAATACTCACCTAGATGAACCTACCAATGATGAACAGTTTCAATTAGACATATCTGAACCATTACTGAACAATGCACCTACAGATGAGGAACAACTTCAATCAGATGTATCTGAACCATTACAGAACGATGACCATGGTGAATCTACAGATGACGAACAACCTCATTCAGATTCATCCGAACTATTAACAGACCAGGACAATAATGACAAATCAGATTCTGTCCCCATTCGTGCACCTCGTCGGCATTTAAATGTTTTTCAAAAACATGTTGTTTGGAATCTCCAACCCCAAGACAAGTGCATCATTATGTGTGATTCGAGCATGGTTAACACTCACCAGATTCCTCCTCTTCAAATTGAAAGCTATCCAGGGGCAAAATATTCCCACATTGAAACTATTTTAAACAAATGCAAACCTACAACTTATGTGGAGAAGGTTATTATATCGGTGGGAGTTAACCATAAGGAACAGAAGCCAAAAGAGACTTCCATTAAGCAACTTCAGAAGGCCCTCAGAGTGGCCAAAATCCAATTTCCATTCGCCAAAATCTGGATCCCCATTATCAATTATTCCACTGCCCTCCCCATAAATGAGAAGGACAATCTTAAGATCCTTAATACACACATTAAGGCTAACATGAACTTCTTACCCCCTTTACCAACCCAAGATTTCGCCACAAAGGCTGACAACATACATTGGACAGCAACCACAGCTGCAGCCATGTTACAGCACTGGGCCAAACATTTAAACTTAAAGGCCCGCTAAGGCCCATTATTGGGATGGGGCCGCCTACATTGTATTCAGCCAAGAAAAATATCATCCCAAATCAAAATTCTGATCAAACAAATAACCCAGATAATGGTAAAGGGTCCACATAAAAGAATGTAGTTGTTTTGGCCAAAGGCTTCAAGCTAACCCAGCCTGAAGTGCAGGTGTTAAATAAGGGCCTCACCTTTATACCCACAGCAAAAATTCATAGGTCAAAAATCACAAATGTTAGTTAATATCCAAGAATATCACAGACGAGTTAAACTCGCAACTTTCTTTGAGAAGAAAAGGACTAAAGAACCTTTACCATTCACACCCAAGTCCAACTGGACACCTAAATTAAGTGCACTACCACGCTCAATACGCTCTCTGGTCCAAGCAGACACATATGCCACCAAATCACTCAACTGGACAATCACAGATAAACTTAACTTGTCCTCTGAAGAGGCACAGGATTAGTACATTAGGAACCAAAAATCCTTATGGCCTAAACACCAAGTGAGGGGCATCCTATGTCCCTGGTGAGCCTGTCCACTACATTGGACCCGACATTGTTGGGTCCATGGATATTACCGTCTTCGCCTAACCCTATTGCCTAAACCTAACAAGTTGATCCTAAATAAAAGCGTGAATCCTTTTCAAAATTACCTTAGAATTAGATTACTATAAACTTAGTTTGACACACCTTGGGGTTTGATCAACCCCGGCGGGGCCTTCCTTGGGAGAGGGTGTCTGGTGGTAATGGCCGAAACTAGCGCTAGTGCCGGTGAAGTACCTCCACCCCTGCTGAACTGGACACGGGATAAACTATAGGTCTTAAGGATTGAGCGGTTGTTTCCGCTTACTGATGTGCTGGGTGCACAGCCGTCCATAATTGGACCAGTATTTCTGCGGGTGCTCCTGGGAGATCTGTTCAAACGGAATGACAGGATCCCACTAACAGACATGCAAGGTTCCACGCCACCTCGGACACTCAAGGGTTCTGCCACCATCGAAACCTTTGCAGAGGAACTGGCCACTAAGGATGCTTTCCCGGCACCTAACACTTTCAAGAGGGCCCGTCAGCTGGTCGCTGACGCGGGACATGATGCTACTCAGTGTTTGGTTGCTGGATTCTTGGAGCTGAACTACGCTACTTCCCTGCCATAACGTTCTGGGATGTCCGAAAAATCAAGAGGGTTAATTGTAACTTTCAAGACTACATAGAGCTTCACATCAGTAGCCAGGAAGCATCTCCACAGGCCAGGGGTGCAGCCAGGGGTGGACTGGCCATCTGGCATACCGTCCCGGTGGGCCGTTGACCCAATGTGGGCCGGTCTGGTCCGCTATGTTTTTTTTTTTTTCTCTCTCTTCTTTCTCTCTAAATTCCCTCCAATTGGGCCGGCCAATTGGCTACAGAGGGCTAGCAGTGTGTTGCCAGCATCGACACATATTATTGGTCTATTGTTTGTCATTGTCAATCAATCATGGGATGACAGGCTCAGAGAGCCCGGACAGTGCTGTCAATCACAACACAAACCAGGGTGGGTCGGGACCTCATGGCATTGGCGGGGGGAGTCGCGGGACGGGCTGCTGCGGAGACAGAAACTTAAAATGGATAATAAGAGTTAAAAACGCCCGGGTGGCGCTGAGAAGCATCGGGAAAAAAGCTGAAGTCTCTGGAGGTGGAGGCTGCTATATGTGCCAAACTGACGGACCTGTTTGGTGCCGGGTTCACCAGCCCAGCAGCAGCAGGTGCGCCGGGAGACGAGCGAGGAGGACTCGACCATGATAAGTAACGTTGGCCTGGGGCTGGCTAGGCTATATTTTTGTAGCATGTCCAAAACAAAGTAGAAAACGTTTTTGATTTTGTTTTAATATGCCAAATTGTGATATTATGGGTTATTATTGTTCAGATGATTTAGCTAAGCTAGCTAAGAGCTGCTAACGTCGTTTACTGTTGCCATAGCAACAGTAAACTTTCTGAGCTGTAAATAGAGATGCAGAATCAAGCTAATTCTTTTCAGAAGTTTTATTGTGCTTATGTGTTGATCCTTAATGGTGTGATCATGTACACTAAATGATAGATTATTCTCCATTACAGGTTGTTGTGATATATTTGAGGAGTCGTTCTCCCTCTGTTTTATATGTGGACATTTGGGACCACTGTTAGAATTTGGTAAGTTTATCATGTATTTTTTAATGTATAAATTCATACTTCATAATTATAATAATTTTTAAAAGGTTTTAAAAGAAACACACATCCAAAAAGTTCTCAACTCTAGGTGCAGGACAGAGGAAAACATTTTCTTTATTTTTCAGACATTATAATGTATCCATGTCCTTCTCAGGTTGACCTCTTGACATGTGAGAGCCTGAGGAGTTGTTCGCCCTCTGTCCATGTTCGAGGACTTGCTCTCTGTCTGCCTCCACTCTCTGCCTTCACTGTACCATGTCTGTTGAGTCTCCTCTAGTCTGGTGAGTTTATCATTTTTTATGTTTTATGAAATCATACTTAATTTGTGATGATTAGAGACATTATAATGTATCCATGTCCTTCTCAGGTTGACCACTTGACATGTGAGAGCCTGAGGGGTTGTTTTCCAGACACAGGTAGAGCTAACAGGGGCATCACCCTGGGCCTGCCCTTTTGGGCTGGGCTTCAGCTGCAGATCTAAAGGCTGCTTCCAGGGGCATGGGGCCCTCAGCCTTTTTTTTTCTTTGCTTCTGCACCTTACAACATACATCACACCTTATTTTCACACATCCAAACACTGTTAACACCAATGATGCGTAACATATTTTACACATCCCACTACGTAGTGAGAGCTATCTTGATTTGGAGTTAAATAAATTTACTTTTGGCTTGAGAGCTTTGTGTGTGGCCTCCCTTCTTGTTGCCATCTTTGAGCTAGGTGGTAACAGTAGTATGCATGAGAGAAGACACCGCGAGATTTGTGGACTTCTATGTGGTGTCCGCTGATAATGTAGTGGGCTGGTCCGGACAGAAAATGCCAGGGCGTCCGGCGGAGATCGGCTCATCGGAAAAAATGTTCACATTGCCTCAAAGAGCAGCCTGTGAAGCAACGGCTGATGAAAAAGCTTCAAAAATTTGATGAGAAGCGAGAGGAATGGGTGTCTGGCCTTAAGAAGAACCACAACATTGCGTCCATCAAGGATGAGGCCATGGTCATGCTTGAAAAACTCCAAGCAGTGCTGCTTCTAGTCAAGGACACCAAGAAGAGCGAAGTATTGACCCCTCGCTGCACACTAACCGCCACTGCCAAGCACCAATTGGAACGAATAGCCTCATTGTATGAGTACTATTGTGAAGGTTGTACCCAGGATGCCAGTGGGGAAGTAATAATACTAAACCTCACACCGTGTGACCCAGCGGAGGGCAGCACCACTGCGGGGCAGGTCGAGCAGGATGAGGTGCGGGTGGGACAGGAGGAGAGCAGCACCACTGAGGGGCAGGTGGAGCAGGTGGAGCAGGATGAGGTGCAGGTGGGACAGGAGGAGACCAGCACCACTGAGGGGCAGGTAGAGCAGGAGGATGCCAGCACCACCGAGGGGCAGGTAGAGCAGGAGGATGCCAGCACCACCGAGAGACAGGTGGAGCAGGAGGATGCCAGCACCACCGAGAGACAGGTGGAGCAGCAGAACACCACCAAAGGGAAAGCTGTCTCCAGAAGGTCAGTCAGGGGCGCAGCTCTGGCTTACCAAAAGAAAAAGTCAGAGGCACCAAAGCATTTGCCTCCGAGGAAAAAGCCACAAAAGAATTGCTCCTACCACACCCAGCTACAGGCTTTCCCCATCAGGAGCATGATTAAAGAAAGAGTGAGAAAGGGCAAAGCAGAAATGCTGGTGGACTGGGAGCCGTGTCCAGTATGTTGCGAGCAGTGGCCCCAGTCCTGGCAACCAAAGGAATCAATTGAAGACAAACAATAAAATTTACAATTTGAACTCCAAAAAAAAAAAAAAAAAAAAAAAAATGCCAGGGCTGAATTTTTGTCCCAGTCCACCCCTGGGTGCAGCCATGACTGGTGACATCTGTATCGAGATCGAGAGGCGTGCCCTGACCTACACTCGCAACTTGGAGCGCTACAGAGAACATGGGATGCCGTGGCTGGGGAATGTAATGTCCAGACTCCCTCAACAAATGGGGAAAGCCTCAACCTTTAAGGTCCTCACTTTCGCCAGCTGTGTTGGCATGATTCAGAATGGGGACTTTATCAGTTTCAAGGAGATGGGTAACCTCATCAGAGACACAGAGTGAGCTTCAGAAGCTGCAGGTCCAGTCGCGCTTCTTGCTCCCTAAAGTCGTCAACCTCAGTGTCTGGCGTCTCCATGACAGCATACCCTACAGCAGTCATACTCAAGTAGCGGCCCGCGGGCCTTTTGTGGCCCGCGGGGTGTCTATTAATGGCCCTCGAGCTGTTTTGAAAAGTTTTTTTAATTATTAAAAAATTAATTATTAAAAAAAAAAAAAAAAAAAAAAAAAATCGTGCTGGGCGCTCTTATTTTTAAACCGCGCGCCGCGATCTCAATACGAGGCTGGGGGTTGCAACGATAAAGAGATAGCACTCCAGCCCACAGACCGCTCCAGCCCTCCCAAACTCGAGGCAGACAGTCCATCTCAGCAGCAGTCAGTCACACGTATACCGACCGGAGCCGTAATGGCATGCTCCAAATTTGCCCCAAAAAGAAAACTGGACAGCGAAAACCGCCAGTTCCAACCAGAGTGGACAGAAAGGTTTGCGTTCTTTCTACCACCGTCCAGCACTCGCCCTCTGTGCTTAATATGTCAAGAGTCTGTCGCGGCAATTAAACTTAGCAATGTGAAGCGACACTACGAATCAAAACACAAGCATTTTGAAGAGACATTTCCGCAAAACTCCGAGATCAGAACAACAAAATTAAATGCTCTTAAAGCATCATATCAATCATCCAACCGAATCCTCCACACTTCTGTGACAAAGTAGCAAAAGGCATCACAGTGCTCCTTTAGAGTAGCGTGGGTTTTGGCTAAGCACATGAAGCCATTCACGGATTCAGAGGTAGTGAAAGAATGCATGATTGACGTGATGGACACGTTGCTTTAAGGCAAAGAAAAAGATGAAATGAAAACAAAAATTCAACAAATCCCACTGTCTGACTCCACAGCATGCAGACGTACTGAAATGCTGGCTGATGTTGCAAAGCAGCTGTGTGATGGAATAAAAAATGCAGAGTGCATTTCCCTTGCTGTGGATGAATCCACTGACACTAATGATAAAGCTCAGTTGATGATATTTGTGAGATACTTTGATGAGTCAAAAAGAGAGTTTATTGAAGATGTGCTGGGCATGGCAAGCCTTTCTGGGCAGACGAGGGGTGAAGACATTTACAATAAAATAATGGCAGTGCTGAATGAAAAAGGAATTGATGTGAAGAAAATTGTGTCAGTGGCTACTGATGGGGCGCCATCTATGATGGGCAGAGAGAAGGGACTAGTTCAGTGCCTGAAGCTTCTTCACCCTCAACTCATTTCATACCACTGTATAATTCACCAGTCCATCCTTTGTGCAAGTCTTGGAGAAATCTACGCCGAAGTCATGAACACAATGATGAAGCTGCTCAATTTCTTGAGAGCATCATCTGCACTACAGCATCGCTTGCTGCGGTCATTCCTGACTGAGGTCAGTGCTGAATTTGATGACTTGCTTTTGCACAACAACGTCAGATGGCTGAGCAAGGGCAAGGTCCTGGAGCGGTTTTGGGCCATTAGGAATGAACTACAACTATTTCTGTCACAACAAAAAAGTGCAAAAGCAAAACTGTTCTTGGATTTCCTGCACAATCCAGAAAAGATGGAGGCTGTGGCATTTTTGACTGACATGACATCTCACATGAATGACTTGAATCTGAAGCTCCAAGGGACACTGTATGTCAGCTGATATCAGCAGTGCGGGCATTCCAGAGGAAACTAGAGCTCTACAAGGGTGACTTACAGGTAGGCTGTTTAACATTGGCTGCCACACATCTTTATTTTATTATGCCATTTTTGTCATGCCATTTTAAAATAATAACAATACTACTACTACTACTAATTACTATTACTACTACTACTACTACTAATATTAATAATAACAATAACAACAACAACAACCATCATCATCACCATACTCATGATCAGAATCATTGTCCTAATAACAATAATTTGAAATGCCAATAATAATGACTATTTTTTTATTGTTATGTACAGGAGGAATTGCTCCATTTCCCCAAACTTTTGGAGCAGACCAAAGAAAAAGATGCTCATCAAAAACACATTGCATTTGTGGAGAAGATGATTGAGAACTTCAGAACAAGATTTGATGACTTCATTCTTGGAAACCAAATCCTCCTGTGCATTGGAAACCCATTCCTTGTCAGAAATGTGAGTGAGTTCACTTCAGAGGCGAATCAGGTATTCCCCTGGATCCAAGCTGCAGCACTCCAAACTGAGCTGATTGACCTGCAGGAGAATATCACACTGAGGGAGACTCAGTGTGACGTCATCACCCTGTGGACAAAAATGGTAACTGCGGCCAATTTCCCCCTGCTGAATAGGATGGCAGTGCACATCCTTACAATGTTTGGATCCACATACAGATGTGAATCTGCATTCTCAAAAATGAACTTCATCAAAAATCAGAACCGGAGTCGCCTAACCAACGAGCACGTGCATCAGTGTGTCTCCCTGGCAATCACACCATATCAGCCCAGGTTTGAAGCATTGGCCAAAGAAAGCAGAGGCCAATTCTCCCATTAAAGGGGACATGTGAGAAATGTGAAATAGTTTGTTAAACAAAGCACAAAAATGGGCTGTCTGAAGGCTTTTTGTTTTTTTATCTTGAACAGGGTTATGTTTGGTTTTATTTAGTTATTTTTTTTAATATATGCCCAAATTAAAATGATATTTTAGGAAATATTTTTTTTTTTAATAAAAAGGAAATGTTATGTTATAAAATGTTGTAAATGTTATACATACGTTATGTTATGATACGTTATCGGACGTACACGGTCCCAATAAATGGCCCCTTGAGTCACTGAAAACATTTTTTGTGGCCCCTCATCATTTCTACTTGAGTATCCCCCTGCCCTACAGGATGGCACCACAGCCCAAAGGATGTGGTCCCAAGATTCAGGCAAAGGTGGAGGAAGAAATGAAGGAGCAGCCTTTTGAGGATGTTCAGGCTGTAGATGCCGATGATGTCCAACACACGGTGGCCCATTCTCGCTCGAGATGCCTTCCTGTGACCACAAAGAGGTACTGGTCCTCAATTTCAGCTGTCCCTTGTGAATGTTGATCCGAAGGTGAAACTGGCAGATGCCTACCAACAATATGTCGAAGCTTGCCGACAACACCAAATCACTGCACGGAATCAGAAAGCCTTCCACCTGAGGAGGTACAAGATGATGCAATGAACATGTCATAGTGCATCGGTTGCAGGGTTTTTAACAGCTGTTTGTATGTTGTTTACATTTGACAGTTGTCTTATTTTTGTTCACATTTAACAGCTGGTTTGTAGGTTGTTCACATTTGATAGTTTGTATGTTTTTCACATTTGATATGTGTTTGACTGTTGTTCATATTTGACTTTTTTTTAAACTTTTGTTCACATTAAACAGCTGGTTTGTAGGTTGTTCACATTTGATATGTGATATCTGAAGTAATTTTGGTCCAGCAGATCAATTGGTACCATCCCCGAGCTCCTACGACCTTCGGAAGGGGTCAGGTTTATAGGGTTAGGGTTAACCCTAACCCAAATTACTTCAGACGAAACCACTTTCCAAGTCTCTACGACCTTCAGAAAAAAAGTTATTCAAGAATATCTCCTTCTCCAATGTGCTTTCATCCCTAACCCTAACCCAAGAGGGTCGAAACGTAGTCAGGTGGCACGTTACACAGTGACTCGGTCACGTGTTTTTCAGTTTTGGATTTTATTTTGAGTTTGTTTCTTTGAGTTTTGGATTTAATTTCATAAATTTGACCTTTTATATAAAAAATGTCACTCTTGATTAAATATACCTACCTAATAAATAAAACACACTATTATTACTATATTATAAATTATAATTCATAATAGAAAAATAACAAAGGCAATATTACACAGAACTCAGAATGGGTTTTGAACAAAACAATGGAGGATGGACGACAGTTGCAGACGGGAGGCGACAAGGTCGTCCCCGTCAACGCAATTGGGACCAGGGAGCCCCCTGGAGGAAGGACCGTGCACCTTCCGCCGCCTTTAAAAGGAGGCGGATTAATTTCCCCTATCCTAACCGGCCAGTGCCTCCTCCAGGTCCTCGCTACCTGGGTCCTCAGTCCAGAACCTACGCGGCTGTAACCCGCCAGAATAATAACAGGCCGGTTTTTAGGTTTACGGCCCCTGGCGGCAACAGACCGCAAAACAATCAGTCAACACATACCAACTGACCCAGCCTTTGGCAGATTGGTACGAAAACTGCATTCTGTCATTAAACAAGTGCATCACCTGCAGAATGTTGCTGTAAAACCGGGTAAAGCTGAACCCAAAATGATTTCTCGCATGGTAGAAACTTTGACCACAATGATAAAACCAGCGGCACCCACTTCTAACACATTGGATTTGATAATAGGGAATGCCAAGAATTGGGGATACAACACACTTCTCATTCTTGAGCAGCACTACAGAGAGGGACTTGAAGCAAGTATTAAAGACATCTCTGGCGATCTGACCCCTGGTTGGAGAACAGCTTTCCAAGTGGCCACTAAAAGGGCCCGTAAAAACTTATCCAGAATCACACAGGAGGTGATAGATCACGCAGAGGCGCTGCTCACAACTTATGAGAACGTGCAGGCTTTATCCGAGACAGAACAACAGCCTGCACGAGTGACACAACAAACACCGCAACGGACGGAACAAGTGGTGGCAAAGGCCCCAAGACGAAACATCACAAATGACAGTGACGACCAGGACTGACACAGGGACAGACTGGCCAGTGGTCACGGTTGTGCCGGCTGCCCAGCTGTCCCCTAGACAACGGAGGACAAAACGCAGAACGGTCAAACAAAATACATGCGTCATGTCAGAGGATAGCTCAGCATTGGACATTGAAGAGAGTGATAATGACTCTTCAATACCTCCACGTTCAAGACGTAGGACTAGTCCATTGTTGGAGGACTCACCACTTGAGGCCAATGATGGAATAGAAGCAGACATAACTCCAAATCTGATCCCTCTACAGACCTCAGTGCCTAACAAACAAATAGTTAGTAGGGACATACAGGTTTCAGCAATGGTCCACCGACTTCCAACCGGAAGTCCGGTGATGTGTCCCCAGAGAATAGTGATGTGGAAGATCTATTATTAGATCTGACTCCGTCACCCGAACCACAAAGATTCAGGGTGACGAGACACATGATCACTGACAGAAAATGTATGGATTGGGAGTTGACCGTGTCAAAGAAGTGGCTCATCCTGGGGGACTCAAATCTGTCTAGGATACCGGCCTTTTCAATTCCGGACCTACAGATTGAGAGCTACCCAGGGGCCAACTTCCGCCACGCTCAGGCCATTATGGCGAAAGCAACATGCAAAACTGTTGTTGAGAAAGTGGATTTGGCATTTGGACTCAATTGCAGGGGTCAGAAGGCCAAGATGACCTCTGTAAAACAGATGCAGTCTGCATTAAGAATCGCCAAAATGCAATATTCCTTCTCGGAGATTTGGATACCACTGATCAATTTTTCTACAGCTCTGCCGGGTTCAGAGCTAAGCTGCTTACGGACGCTCAACGAACATATCCGTAGGAACATGCCGTACCTCAATAAACTGGAGGACAAATTGTTCTTTACGGAGAATGACCACATCCACTGGACCAAGGCAACCGCAGAGGCGATGTTGGTCCACTGGTCAACCATTTTAAACTTCAAGGCCCCACGAGCCTTTTAAAGGAGGGGGTTAACAGTTCGGCATCTCGTACTTCACGAAATGTGTTAGTATTGGCAAAAGATTTCAGCTTTTCAAAGCCACAATTTCATCTTTTAAACAAAGGCTTGACCTTTATCCCAACGATCGATATAAACAAACATCAGAAAAGACAACTACAAACACATATTCAAAATTACCATAGACAAATAAAGTTGGCCTCATATTTTAAAGAATCACAGCATAAAAAGCTTCTGCCTTACATGGCTCCTTCAGTTTGGACACCACCACCTGACAAGGTTCCACCACAGGTGCATTTTTAATCCAAAAAGACTCTTAAAACACATTTTAAAAGTTACTAACCCATGACCCAACAGGAGGAACATACACCACCTCCAGAGACCACAGATGAGACCTACCCAACACGGGGAACGATCACAGATAAGCCACCCAAAACATACACCAGACGGGTTAGAAGGGAGTCACAGGAAGACTAACCCTAACTCCATGGAAGTTTTCCACCTCTTACCCAGGTGAACCGCACCCATAACAGACCTCCGCAGACACCCCCAAGGACACACAGTCCTAAAACACAGCGGAGATAGAGGAACTCTAACCCCTGTATCACGGAAAGAATCACTCACACGATCGATTTACAACCACTAGTCACACCAGCATCCTCGCAACCCGCAAGAACGGCGATCGACATATCACTACATCCGGAACCACTAGTTCAGGTTCACCAACCCATTGAGGGCCACCACACTCCCCCCGAGGAGAATCTCCGAAGATGAACACGACTTCTCTGTTCATGGGGATGGGTCTTCGTCTTTGGAGGATTTTCCACCATATCAGCAAACTTACCTGGAGGAACCCATGGATAAAGATCAGGTTCAAGGTTTCCCCCAGTGCTTTATAGGCCTGGCGGGCCGCCAGGCTTTTCTGCCCCCCCGCCAGGCTAAGCGTCGCTTGTTTATTTGTAAAAAATATATATATGTTATGCACCACAAACATACCAAAGACAGCATTGCGCTTTTAAATGCATCTGGTGATATGGTTGAAACCGCAATGGCGACATCTTATGGTCAGTATGTGAACACATGAGGTGAGAGGTCAGGTGTATTTTCCATCACCTGAACCTCCAAAACCACGACCTGTCTCTGCCACGCAACAACTTTCACGCGACATGTCACGGAGAAAGGGTCAAAAAACCTTGGACTATTACTTTTTCCCGAGTTGGGGGAGCAATGCAGGAGACGATGAGACCGCTCGTTCACCCCCAGGCCAAGCGGAGAGCATCGCCAGCAAGCCGACCGAGCCGCGGCTCGATGATGAGCCAGAGCTAGTTAGCGCGGATGTTAGCACGTCAGAGCAGCCTGCTGCAAGCCGCGATGGGAAAGATCGAAGTAGCGAATTTAACCTAAACTGTTTAGGTGACCCTAAATTTAGAGGATGGCTCTACAAGACCGAGTATGGTAAGCATGTTTTGTACTATTAAAATATCAACAATATTATGCTCGCTAATTTCATATTGGTTTTCAATTTTGCTATTAAATTCAGCATTAGATACGCTTTGTTTTAGCTGTGGCTTTTTGTGTGTATCGTTCTTAGGTATGTTTTGCCAGGTGTGTCCTAGTCACCGCCAGCGGGCTAGGGTTAGGGTTAGGAGCTTAACCCATTGAAGCTCCTTGTACTACATAACAGGCAAGATGTGCTAAACGCACATATTGGGTCTCTACACCATCGGACAAGCATTGAGATGGCAGCAAGCAAAAGCAAAAATAACAATAAATAATGCAAATATATTACTAATATGAAATATCTATTAGCTTCCACATTTTTCATGTTCTAGGCTTGTCAATCACTGAAGCCTTTGAGCCAGTGATTAACATGGAGCACGACCATTAACACTGGCTGCTAAAACATGAAATTGCCTACCAGTGTTTCCCCTACCATTGTTCAGGCCTGGCGGGCCGCCAGGCCAACGAGCGCCCCCGCCAGGCCAACAACCGGCCAAAAAAAAATAAAAAATAAAATAAAATACTGCGCGCGGGTGTCGCGCGTGCGCAGATGATGCCCCTGACGGTCAATCTGACAGCATTAAGTTAGATAATCATTAGCATGGCACCACCAAAAAAACTTAAAAGGGATGAAGGACAAAAAGATATTTCAAGGTTCTTCCTAAACACGGTGCCAAACGAGAGTACAGGTGGGGAAGAAGGGCGAGTGACAGGTGTGGAGGAACAAGTCGGAGGGGCAGAGGTGAGAGATGTCCGCGAGAGCAACCAACCGAGCGCTAGCAATAGCATCGGTGACCGAGATAGGGGCAGCAAACACCGAAAATCCGGCTGGGACCCAGACTGGCTTAAAAATCCCAAATATAGCCAGTGGCTATACCAGACTCAACATGGTAAGTTACAATTTGTTGTCATTTTTTATTTTTTTATTTAAAGGAAATATATAGCTTACATTAGCCGCGTTTACATGGACACATCTGACCGCATACATTTCTATGCGGAACAGAAAATTATCATGTTTACAATTATCTGTTCGGCATAGATTCTATGCCGAATAGAAGAGTTGGTGTAGTCCGTTTTAATCGCCATGTATGCACTTATTCCGAATAGATTGGGGTTAAATTTAGAGCAGCCGCAGTAGTTCGCCATTGGTCCACTGAGTTCCGTCGGTACTTTTAAGCACACCGAACTTAACCGCTGTCAAGGAAAGTGGATTTATTGCCTGATTCACGTCTTTGTTATCACTCCTTAAAAGTAGTCCGGTAAGCGTGTCCGGTTGCTTAGCGAGGGGACATGGGTGTTTATTAATGACGTGTTCGCGTATCGTAGTGTCCGCGCGCGTCCGAAATAACTGTAAATGAGTAGGCTACTACTAGTACTTTTGCAGGCTGAACGTTAAAATACTTCTTAACTTAGAGAGATGGCATCTGCAGTAGTGCGCAATTGGACCTTCGAGGATTCCTGGTCACTAAATTCGCGTAAGACCACTCTCTCCCACCAGTCTTGGCTGCGGACTCGCATCCAAATTCCTCTTGTTTGCGGCGGAGCTTAGGGTAAATATAAAGATCTGACGAGAAATTGAC
Organism: Pleuronectes platessa; assembly: GCF_947347685.1. NCBI lineage: Eukaryota > Metazoa > Chordata > Actinopteri > Pleuronectiformes > Pleuronectidae > Pleuronectes > Pleuronectes platessa. Next base: position 77,902 of record NC_070649.1, read on the forward strand.
GTTGCTGCGCTGTGCTGCTCCTTCTTAATTGAAGGAGCAGGCAGAGAAAAGCTCTCTCCTGCTGTGCTTTCATTAAAAGGGCTCAAAAGTCTGGTTCTGGAAGTAAAAACCCTATTCATTTTTCCATTGAGAATTGGATTATTAGCCATAATATCATAACCATCCAAGCTCACCACCAGCTATCTCAATATGTATTGGTGCGTTATGCTCCTGTACATGAAATTAGTTTATATTAAATCAACTTTGTTTTTAGAAAAACACTGTTTATTCTCCGGCAGAAGAACTATACCACGAACCGATCGCGTAAATGCGACGTCTGATTGGTTCAGCCCGCCATTACCATGAACATTTTCAAATGAGGTTTTGAAGGAGAATTATTTTTTTTCGATAAAATTAAAATAAAATAATAATAGACTTTCTGAATTGAAATATTTTTCGTTTACAGGAATGTTCTGTCGCATATGCCGCCAGCATAAGCAGGCTGTAAAGAGAGGATCACCCCAAAGGGTGTTCATTGAGGTCCCCTCTCAGACGTTCAGAAAGGATGTCTTGGATACCCATTTGAGGTCAGAACATCACAGTGCAGCGTTTAAGGCCCACACAACTTTGGTTAAAGGTAAGATTTAATCTAATGATTTGATTTCAGTGAAAGAATTTGACAACTAGACTTTAATCACATTAATGTGAAACTGATGTGTAAGGGCTTATTTTGCTCTTTGTCCAGGTCACTCTGTCACAGCAGCTTTCGAGCCTGTGGTCGTTATTGAGCATGAGGCTGTGGTGGGTGCTTTCAAGTGTCTGTACTGGCTGGTAAAACACGAAATTGCCCACCACACTAACTATCCAGCTCTGCTTGAGCTAGCTGATCTGCTGGGTTGTGACTACTTTGCCAAACTGAAGGTAACTGTATAATATTAACTGGTAAACTGTCAACTGTATTATAATAAGACTTATATAATTTTAATTTTTGTATTTTTCTATATCTCTTTTATTTTCAAAGATAGGGAAATCCACCAACTATAGGTCCCACCGCATGGTTGATGAAATGCTGGAAATACTGGCTGGTGTTATAGAAGCACCAATCCTGCAGGACATTAGAAACTCCCAGGCTGTCGGGATCGAACTGGATGAGAGCACTGATGTTGCTGTGATTAAACAGCTGGATGTACATGTTCGGTAAAAAGATAATGTTTTCTTGTAACAATAATTTAACATAGTTTGAAAAATATATTGCAAGATCAAGCTATGTGTATTTATTTAATTTTAAAACTATTTTATTTTAGATACCTTGATAAAGAGGGAGTTCTTTTTAGCCAGTTTTTGGATTTGGTTCCCCTTCCTGATGGGAAGGCTGACACCATTGTGACTGCCATCCATAAAATCCTTGATCAGAAGGGCATTCCCAAGGACAAAATATTTGGTCTTGGGACGGACGGTGCAGCAGTCATGACAGGTATAAGATTATTGGACTTAAATATATTGTTTTTTTTGCAATTATACCCTCAAATCTTTTTTTCTTTTTAAAAATAGGACGCCATAATGGAGTGGTGAAACAACTCTGCGACACCATGCCATGGCTAGTCGCTGTGCACTGTGCTGCCCATCGTTTGGCTCTGGTCTGCAGAGATGCCTCAGAGAAAACAGCCTACATGAAGACTTTCAGGGACCACCTGCAGCATCTTCACCTGTATTTTTGTAACAGCAGCAACAGGACAGAAGTTTTGAAGGCAGCAGCCACAACACTGGGAATCGCTAATCTGAAAGTTAAGGTAAGACAAACCTTAATTTTTACAAGGAGGAAAGATTACAGAAAACTGTTTCATTGCACCAGATATTTCATAATATTTTCCCTGCAATAATGTATAGGAGGTCAAGGACACACGCTGGCTTTCTCAGCACCAGGCAGTGGCAAACCTGCAGAGAAATCTCCCTGCAGTGCTGACGGCCCTTGCAGAGGAGGTACAACACAATAAGTGCCCTGTGGCAAAAGGACTCTACTCCTTTTGTGCCACTTATCGTTTTGTAGCTGCATTGCACCTTCAGGCTGATGTGCTTCCTCATCTGGCGAGATTGTCAAAGATCTTCCAGAAGGAGGACGTTAATTTCCTCGCTGTGAAAGACCAGGTTAGATTATCCACTGTCCTTGTTATAACTTTTTTTTTAATCCAAACAAATGATTTGATATTTTAAGACTATTTGGTTGTGCAGTTGTCACACTGCATACTAAATGTAACTTTGTTTTTCCCTCAGGTACCAGTCACAATTGCCTCAATCCAAAGGATTAAGGAGGCAGGTCACAACCAACCTCCTGGCTCAGCCCTGGCCAAACTCCACCACGACCTGAATGATCCCAGGGGGCTGGGAATGTTTAATATCAGGGCTGAAGAGGAGAGAGAGAGGAGAGGGCAGCAGTCCTCTGGCAGCAGTGACCAGCAATCATTTTGGGGTCGATTTTGCACTCAGGTATTTATTTTTATATTTATTTATATTAGCTAATTGCAACCTGACAGATACAACTATTTTGTACCACAATTATCATAGGATAACAAGTTTTTTTTTTAACAAACTAGGTGATGGAGCCATATCTGCTGCAACTTGTGGAGCAGTTGAACGGGCGTTTCCAGGAACTCCACATCCTTGGGGCATTTAGTGTGCTGAGCCCACAAGCAGCCAGGAAGCTGGATCAGGATGTGCCTGTGAGCCAACTGAAGACTCTCGCAAAAAAGTTCCACCCAATGGATGAGCAGACACTGCTGGAAGAGTGGTCTTCATTCAGAGAACATCTCACTACTGGCATTCTGAAGGTGAAAGATTTTTTTAAGAGCTAGCTTTGTCCCTTATCAAATTTCATCCTATATTAATGTTCCTTGTCAACTGCTCTATCAAACTATAGGACAAGAACCAGATGGATGTAATGAAGGAGCTGACCTCACAGTACGATGAGCTCAGTCAGCTCTACCCCTGTCTGAGCAAGCTTGCTGCAATTGGGCTCACTATTCCGCTCAGCAGTGTTAACTGTGAGCGAGATTTTTCCACTATGAACAGGGTAACACAACTCATTAATAATTTTAGCAAAGTAATTTCTACCTTTAGTCAAAATTTTAAAATCTAATGAACAAAGACAAAAACAAATCTTCACTTTTGGTAGGTGAAAACTGACCTCAGGAACAGGCTGCAGGGAGAGCACTTGGGGGACTGCCTGAAAATATCCATAAATGGGCCGCCTGTTGGAAACTTCCCTTATCAAGAGGCCATGGAGCAATTCTTCCAAAAGCCAAGAAAGATCAAGTGTAGCAACCAGCCATGCTCACTGTGTTCATAATAAAATAAGTGTATTGTAAATAAAATTAGTGTATTGTAAATAAAATTAGTTTATTGTTAATAACGTGTTTATTGAATCATTATCAACTTGTGATGGCGAAGCAAGTGTTTTATATGGAAATAACCAACAAATACTCTAGCATCCCGTGAAAAATGTATAACAAATCACACTATCAGCTCTTACCACCGGGCCTAAAAAAAATTCTAGGGGAAACACTGCCTACCATACAAATTATGGAGCCTTGCTTGATCTTGCCAAATTACTTGGCTGTCACTACTTCTCCAAACTTCAAATTATTTGAATGTATATTTTGTGGTGTTGACAAAGTTTTCAAAACACTTTAAATGATACTCTTTCTATCTTTTTTTAGATTCACAAAAGAGCCAAATATAGATCCCACAAAATTGTTGATGAGATGTTTGAGATCCTGGCCAGTGTTGTGGAAAAAACAATTCTAGAGGCCATCAGACTCTCTACTGCCATTGGCCTTGAGGTGGATGAGTGCACAGATATGTCCATGACCAGGCAACTGGATATACATGTTAGGTACTACTAATTTTACAATGATAAATCTGACTTTATGCTGGATAAATGAAAATAATACTAATAAAACATTTTTTAGGTACCTGGACAGAGAAGGCCAACTTTTTTGTCAGTTTCTTGACATGGTGCCACTAAATGATGGGAAGGCAGATACCGTTGCACATGCCATTCGTGAGGTGATCACAGTCAAAGCCATACCAACAGATCAGATTTTTGGTTTGGGGACAGATGGTGCTGCTGTGATGACAGGTAAGAACTGAAAATAAGTTTAATTTGAGGTATAGTTACTATTTATCTCTAACTACGTACTGATTATTGTAATATCTATCTTTAAGGACGCCAGAATGGTGTTGCCAAAAAGCTGACAGACTCCTGGCCACAGCTAGTGTCTGTGCAATGTGCAGCACACCGCCTTGCTGTTGCGTGCAAAGATGCTGCAGACAACGTGCCATTCATGAAAACGTTCCGAGGGCACCTTCAAGGCCTGCACATTTATTTCAGAAACAGTGCCAATCGCACAGCTGTGCTGAAAGCAGCTTCCAGTGTTCTAGGAGTGGACAGCCTGAAAATAACTGTAAGCAACCTAATAATTTTTCTTTGAGACAAACTGTTTGCAAAAATTGGCTTTACAAATTGCTTTTCCCTGCCTTGCCTGTTCTACATTTTAAGATCATTTCCCACACCACTGTCTTTGATTTTATGTGTCCTCTTTATGGGTTCTTTGGACATTAGGAGGTGAAGTACACAAGATGGCTGTCCAGAGACACAGCCATTTCAACTCTTCACAGCCATTTCAACATTTCAACTCTTCTCTGCTTCCTCAGCAAGAGCTGAGGAAGCAGAGAAGGACCCTATACATACTGTGCAACATACAGGTTTGTGGCAGATGTCCTTCCCCACCTGACACAACTTTCAAAGCTTTCCAAAGGGAAGATGTCAATTTTTTGGCTATCAAGAAACATGTAAGTTGATTTAGAAGGAGTACACATACACTTGTTTATGGAAAACTATGAAAAGCAAAAACAATATAGCTTTACAATTGAGACCATTCGACAAATCAAGGAGGCAGGAGACAAGCAGCCACCAGGGTCATATCTCAGTGGGTTGGAAGATAGAGTGAAAAGCCTCAACATACAGGCAGAGGAGGAGAGGAGACGCCACAGGGGTGATCATTTTGACCTCACCTCTATTTGGACCCGTTTTCGCACTCAGGTATTGAATGTTCAATGTTTCAAGTAACAAACTTAAAAGATAGTATAATAACCTGTAATTTTACTAATTTACAAAATCTAATTTTCAAAAGGTAATGGAGCCATACTTGGACGATCTCATTGAGCACCGAGAGGAGATTCCCACAGATGAACATCCTAGGTGCATTTAACATAATCAGCCCACAAGCAGTGGAGAAGGGAGATGATGACTTTGAAGGGAACTTACAACTGCTATCCCAAAAATGTCAGGTTCATGTGGGCCAAGCCATCTTTAAGGTAAGCAGCAGAAGCAAAATGTTGAATAGAAATGGGGTTTTTTTAACTTCTGTTTTCCTAACACTTTTTACTCTTTGCTTTATCCTACTAGGATAAGTCACAGTTGGAGGTAATGCAGGAGCTGGCCTCTGACTTTGTTCAGCTGAAGCTCCTGTACCCAAACCTGGCCCAGCTCTCTGCCATTGCACTGACAATTCCTGTGTCAAGTGTCAACTGCGAGAGAGATTTCTCGGCTATGAACAGGGTGAGTATTTTGTTTTCACTTTTCTGCTAGCAGTTTAAGTAGGTACACATTTGTTTAATGTCAGTTATGTGATTATTTTTCAATAGATCAAGATAGACCTCAGGAACAGGCTGCAGGGGAAAGCCTAACTGCCTGCCTCCGTATAAAAATAAATGGTCCCTCTGTGCCTGATCTTGACTACAGTAAAGGCTGAATTATAGTCCTGCGACTGCAACCGCGGAAGGCCACGCAGCTGCATCGACGGACTCGTTTTGGTTTATGCTTCTCTAATGTGCTGCGCGTGTTGCAACGCAATTCACCGCCAGAACACTAGGCGGAGTAACTTTTTTTTTCGAAAACAAAACACACAAAGAAGAGACGTCTTCTTCTTCGTCGAATCTTTATTTACATCGCCACGGCTCCTCATAGCCTATTTCTGGCGGACAAATCGGCCAGTCAGTGACGGGTTATACAAGTGGTCATACTTTCGGATCTCCTCTGCCAAGTGCTCTTTTATTTGTTCCATATTCGTTTTTCTAAATCTTCCGTGATTTCCGCGTATTGTGGGGCATGAAACCGGAAGCTAGACTCCGGACGGGATGTAGTAAGCAGACCAATCAAAAGCCTTGCGGGCTGCGTGAGGCTCGCGTCGCTTTGTCGTGTAGTTAGAAAAATTGGCGGACGCACGCAAGCCCGCAGAGGGCACGAAAGGGGCGTGTTGCGTGTCTTGCGTGCGTCCGTCCGTGCAACACGAGTATAATTCGGCCTTAAGGCTCTGGAGGAGTTCTTTCAGAAGCCGAGACGGATCACTTGCAGTGATCCAACCTGCACCCTGTGCAAGAAGTAAAAGAGGTCACACAGCATACCTCTTCAGGCCCTGAATTCCCTGTTCCCCCTTGGCCATGTTTGCACCTTTTTTATTTATGTTAATTTATTTTACTTTTAAATGTGACCAGAAATGGCTTGTTTTTTTAGATTCACTTAGATTTGACTTGAAAACGAATTGATAATATTTATTTTTTATTTTATTTATAATTTTTTGGTGTTTGTAAACTGTATTATGTAATGTTAATAAGTATTGTTAATAAATGTCTTACAATAACACAATTTCAAAATTCCTGTCAACTTTTTTTTTACAAAAACACGGTCGGCCACCGGTCAGCTTCTCTAGCGGCCCTACCACCAGGCTTAGCAAGTACTCTGGGGGAAACCCTGAGGTTAATTCAGACATGGTTTAACCAGTGGAAAAAAGTGACACTAGTGACATGTCAGAGACCTCGGAGACATTCCAATGTCTTTCAAAAACTGTTAAGTTGGGACCTCCAACCCCAGGGTAAATACATCATGGGGGATTCAAATGTTTTCATAATTCCACATCTCCAAATACAAAGTTATCCAGGAGCTAAACACTCACACATTGAGGCCATTCTAAACAAATGTACACCCACAACCTCAGTAGAGAAGATGGTTATTTCAGTTTGAATAAACCATAAAACTGAACCATAACTCGCACATTAAGGCAAACATGACATTCATACCCCCTTTACCAGCCCGTGATTTCACCACAGAAAAGGACAACATGCATTAGACAGCAACTACAGCTACAGCCATGTTGCAACACTGGTCCAAACATATAAACTTGTAAGTCCATTAACACCCATTGTTAAGGTAGGGCCACCAAAATTGGACTCAGTAAACAATTACATAAAGTTGAATCAGTTAGGATCACAGTACTACAACCTGGACCCTTATGGACAGATATCCTTAGGAAAAACAAGACAAAAAGTTGATTAATACACTAGGAACCAAGCATCCTTAAGGTTTAAATGCCAAATGAGGAGCCCCTGATGTCCCAGGATGGTTTGTGCATTACATTGGACCTGGCAATGTCTGGTCCATGGATATTATTGTATTCACCTAACCCAACCAACTCCGTCAAAATTAAAGAAACCAATAATTCAAACAATGGAATGAAAAGCAAAAAATCATTCAACATCGAAACAGGAATCCAAAACAAGCACTTACAGTTAAAGATTGCAAATATCTGCAAAGCTTAAACCTCTTTTTAAAGGGAGAGTATCCAAAAACCAAAAAACGTTCTTATCAGAAACCAACTCATAACAAAAGCCATTTGAGGCAAAGGGTATAGATGAAAGTAATGGTGAGTAACGATGACGTGCGTGGGCCAGTGCATTGCCTTTGGCTCCCTAGACCAAACTGCCCAGTCATCGGACAAAGCGAGGGGAGTCAGAGATATCTCTTCTAACCCTCACAGCTCAGACTTCCAGCCTCAGATAGAAATATCTTACGTGCCTAATTAGACGTGAAGAAGACCAAAGAGGGTCGAAACGTTGTCAGGTGGCACACAACACAGTGAAAAGGTCACGTGTTTTCAGTGTTTTATTATATTTTCAGTTTGTTTCTTTGAGTTTTTTTATTTAATTTATTAATTTATTTTAAATTTGACCTTTTAGATTTCACAACCTGATTACATATACCTCACTAATAAATAAATAAGAAAGTGTTATTACATTTTAAATGATATTTCATTATAGACAGATAACCTCAGGAGACAATGGTGAGCTGTCTCCTGAGGAGCTGAGTGTCCTTCAGCACAAACGGGGTTTGCAAGTTTCCTCAGCAGATGATGAAGAACTGACGGAAGAGAAGAGGTAAAAGTCTTCAATCCTCCCGTCAGTGTGCGCAGTGGATGTGGACAGGATTAAGACTTCTATTTTTAAACATTTTATGCAAAAAGTCTGGAGCCTGGAACCAGTGAGTAGTGTGCCACTGGTTTTAATATTCCTGTAGGGCTAGGGTTTGGAGATGTGTGATTTGTTGCTTTTTATTTTATAATTTGTGTATGTTAACAGTTTTTACATCCTGTTGGATCATTGTTGTACTTTACATTGTTCTTATTAGAAACTTGTTTTATTAGTGTGATAGGTTTTGAAATGTAAAAGTTATCTCTCCAAAAATGTTAATCAACCCTTTTTGTGAAAGCCCTATGTACTGTTTTTTATATATGATAAAGTTCAGTACCTGTTTGCAAAAAAGGATTCTCTCCCCGACTCTACTTTCCTCATCAAATAAATTATATCACCATGAAAATAAAAAAATTGCAATTAAAAAGAAAACAAAATTCAAATCCTATCAGTTTATGGGATCGGATTTTAAAACAAACAAACAAACAAACAATCGATAACAGGACCCTAATTAAATTTCCATAATGATCAAATTCATTCTTTGATCGTATAATACTTAAAACATTTTTGCGACGGCCTATGCTAACATCTACATGGCAGATTGGAAAGAGACTACCCTCCAGAAATAGGAGAAACTTCCATCCCAATACTTTAGGTACCTCAATGACATCTGGGAACTCTGGACCCACCCACAACAGGACTTTGAATCATTCGTAAACACTCAACTGTCACCACTCCTTCATCAGAGTAGAACCAGGACTGGACAACCTACCAGAGGAGACTAGCAGAGAGATATTGGACCAACAGACTTAACACAAGATTCCCAAACGGCCTGAATGAGACACCTCATAACAGGTCAACCTCATTAAGGGTTTGGGAAAAATTTACATAGTTTTCCTTAAAACATTTTTATTCGATTATTCGATTGTTGAAATGTTAATAAACCTGTAAAACAAAATGTAAATAGTTATTTTATAAAATGTTTATCAACCTCCACACCCTTTTGTGAAAGTATTATGTTTAAAAATTGTATAAAGCTCAATACCTTTTAACCAACAAAAAAAAAGAGGGATACAAATTATGATAACATGGGACGGATTCAAAGCCGAGGCTAAATAATGGAACCACCAGTTTCTGTTCATGGCCACAGCCAGAACAAACCCACATCTGAATTAGGGCTGTGCTAAACAAATCGATATGGCAATATATCGTGACGTCCTCCTTGCTGATGCACACATCGATGCAGATGCTACTGTATAGATACGGCATCAAATGCTGGGACTGCACTCTTGAAAATGAAACACCACCTATGGTGCAGTGCACAATAATGCCATTAGGTGGCAGCATAGGCAAAAACAGCACACAGCTCAATTCAAGTTATTGAACGTTAAATGCTTTGCCCGCAGTTTGATTTGGCCGCTCAACGTGAACTCGAGACGCCCACTGTTTCTTACTTAATCTCCAGTGAGTTGTGGAAGAATGCCAAGGAGTGAGTTTTGGACATTAACTGAAGCGGACCTGGCCTGTGCTGAAGATGTGGCTAAAGCCCTGAAGACGTGGAAAGTTGCAACACTCGTAATGTCTGAAGAAAAGACCCCTACGCTGTGTGTTATAGCACCGTTGCATGCCCAGCTGTGCAACTGCGCTCATGTTCAAGCAACAGACTCGGCTCTTACGAGGGACATGAAAAACACCATATCCTAGAATCTTGGGAAGAGATACGTGTGCGACAGATCCTTCCTTTTTTTTATTTGGATTTGAAATATAATTCTTTTATTCGACTTTTAAGACATTTTAATGGCCAGAATTTTAAGTATTTTGAGTAGTGCGATCCTTAAGACTTTGCCTCTGTTGTTATATGGAATAATGAAGTAAATTCTGTGCAGGAAATGGTTATTATTCAAAGCAACGTGTATCGTGACATGTATTGTATCTTGGCTTCTGTATAATGATACGTATCATAACGTGAGGTTGTAGGTATTACCCAGCCCTAATCTGAATCCTTCCTAAAGCTTCTCTCCCTGACTCTGCTTCCCTCATCATATCAATCATATCACCAAGTTTTTACATAAAAAAAAAAACGTAGCACTTTATTGAGAATTAGGGATTAATAACATCACATAACTCAGATAACAAATGTAGAGGACCACTCATTTTAATCCTATATGGTTTATCTATAATTTAGTATATAAAAAAGTCCTGCATTTACCCTAATAAAAACTGTTTTCTCACACCAAATACCCGCAAAGGATCATGGGAGTCTAGTAATTTTCTCCGGATTAACTACACAAAACCCAAACAAAAGTTTTACCTACACAAAAGGGAAAATAAGGAAACAAGTTCTCAGGGAAAAAAGGGGTTAGGGTTATATCTAACCCTCTGCTGTGATCAAATGTCCTAAACATTTAACTTGGACTTTTACAAACTGCAGTTTTTCAGGCTTGCCATATGTCCTTCTGAACCTAGTGGTTTTAGGAGAGCCACAGAATCCTTTTCACAATATCTTTATTTGGAGCACAAATCATTAAACCATCAACATATTGTAAAAGTGCTCTTCCTGGTGTTATCTCTGATGATCTCATGCTTTCTTTACTGCCTGGTTGTAAATAATAATTTTTTTTAAATGTCTCTGTTAAACTCAAACGTAAACCAATATTGTCTGTCTTTATCAATTTGAATGCTGAAAAATGCATTTGCCAGATCAACAACAGAGAATCATTTACTATCCTTCATAACTTGCTAAAGAATTGTTTAAGGATTTGGAACCGACGGAGCGCGTTGTTGTACTGCGGAGTTGACAACTTGCAAATCTTAAATGAATTGCAAATCATCAGCTTCTAATTAATCCAAAATATTCTTCACCGGAAACATCGGAGTGCACCCCGGTGAATCCTTGCAAGGAACAATTACACCTGCCTTCACTACAGTTGAAAACTGGTGTAATAACATCGATAGCTTTCTGTTTCAGTGGATATGTCATTTTATTTTGGTGCGATAACCATAGGTTCCATGGTTTAGTTAAACCCACATCATGAATACCTTGAGCCCCTTGAAATGGTGTTTGTATAATCTAAAAATGCATGTGCATATTGGGCATCTGTACGTGTGTCTGGTACCAGTTAAACAGCATTGAAAGTGTGAACAACAGATATAAATACTTTTCTAAACTCTTTCAAAAATGGATTTTACTGAACCACAAGATGTGATGTCTTTTCCCAAACATCAGCAGTGACACAATTTTCTATCCACGGTCACAAGTCTTGCCATTCATTATTTTTTTTTCTTAACATCTGCGAAGGAACTGAGAGGGTGACTTATTTTCTGGTTTGAGTAAAATTACAGAAACAGCACATCTATGTTCATACAGAACATGCAACTTAGTGTTAAATTCTCTTTCACACAACTTCCTCTAAACCATCCTTTTTCAAAACCTGCATCTCTCCCTTTGTGTTTGAGTGCAGTGCAGTGTAAATCTCCTGGATGTGTACATGTGGTGTCTGTTCTTAGTGTGACAGAATGTGACCTATCCACTACATCAGGGTTGATTGATGTGACAACAGATGAACAGAGCTTCCATTCATACGCATATAACAATGAAGCAGCATTATTCTTAATGCACGTGTAAATCTGTGTAGGATAAAGATCAGCCGCTCGGATCACTATGACTCCTGATGGGGTGGAAACGATAGAAATGCCCAAAAGTCAAATTACATCACTTCACAACAAATTAGTTGGACAACATGAGGATAGCAAAAATGAACACTTGATTTTGTCTGTGATGCCTCATATTATATTAGATTATAATATCACCTCATATTAAGGGAGTCAAGAATTTTTCAACCACGGTGCTTCCTGAATCCAACACAGATCTAACAACTCATCCGCTCATCTTAGGATGTGTATCAAACATATCACTCTTGATGACAGAATGTGTTGCTCCTAAAACTATAAGGAATGTAATCTCTTTCCCTAGCACTGTGAGTGTGTGCGTTGGCACATGAACATATATATCTCATTGATATTTAAGCCATGTTCTTATCAGTACTTTCTTTCTTAAAAAAAAAAAAAAAAAAATCTTTTACTTCTCTGATAAGTGTTGGTGTTGGTGTTGTGCATTCACCCTCCTGATGTGTGATGTGTCCCTCACGGTCTCGTTCTCTGTTCAAAGCTGCTGGTTCCTCCCTCTCCTCCATCCCCGCCTCGGTTCTATCAGCCTTGTAAGGTTGCTGTTTTTTCGGAATTTTTTTGGGTTTTGCCCAATGTCCCTTCTCTCCACAGAGAAAACAAATTTCCCAATCATCATTCCACGTGCCGTCTCCCCTCCTTCCTTGAAATCCTCTTCTTTTGCGGCCGCGATGTACCCGTGAACATTGTCAGTGAGGCTTTATGCAGATCAGTCTCTTTTCTTCCTCTTCTTCGCATAAACTGCTTGTGCTTTTATTAAGCTCTTCTCGAGTCCCACTTGATGCCTGTACATTTTAACAGGCTTGCAACATCAGGTCACTCCAACAATACACGATTTGGGCTGGATCCTGTCCCAGTCCATATTGCCCACTTGTCTGGTGCGAGGTGAAGAGAGGAGTTGCGGGTCTGGAACTCCTCGAACGTTATAAGTGGAAAAGGTTGTTCTGGAGCCTGGGCTCCTGCCTGTGGAACATTCGCTTCGGGTGGAGGTTGGTGTTGACTGGTTGTCGTCTTCTCGGCGGGGAAGAGTCGAGGTTGGAAACCTGCATTTTGAGACTGAGACATTTGTGAGGTGTTATCTGTCCCTGCCAGTGTGTGTTTTCTGTCCCTTTGATGCAATTCTTCTAACCATATTCCACATACATTCCTGTCTGCCTGAAATATAAGATTTACTTTTCTGGCCTGACTTACTTTTTCTTTCTCCTCTAGCCTCAGTCTTAGCTGTTGTAGCTGTCTTATACTAAAACTCCCCTCAGTTGGAAACCCACATTCATTCATCCATCATTGTATCAGACTTAGTGCTGTGTCACCAGAGTTTCTTCGCACAAAGTTCTTATTAGGACTACTCAGATCAGTTCCATTATTCAAATCTCAAGCCTTTTTATTGGTAAGAGGATGAGTTGCAGGAAAAAGAGAAAGTGGAAGTACGGTGCAAAGAGAGAACGGAGTACGCCGGCGAGACCGCTAGAAAACAAAGGTTGAGGTAGTCAAAAAGGAGAGGCAGTCAAATCCCTCGGGACTACGGAAAACGGACCTCGGAAAGAAAGGACGAAAGCAAGTAAGCACTTGACAGCTGCGACTGTCGGTGTCGCTGCCGGTCGACCTGGCACACTGACTGACTGGTGTGATCATTGTTTTCTTTCATTTTTTGATTATTTGGGTTTTTGTCATATTTCTATTTTTTCTTGGACATATCCTAAAGTTGACTCTTTTGTTGGCGTTTGTTTATTTTTTTTTCTCATCTCTTTCACCAGAAAGAATAAAATAGACTCATGATACCAGAATTGTACATGTCCTGTGTGTTTATCATGTTTATAGTTGAAAGACAGATATTGTTGTTGGATTATTTCTCTTTTGATAAGTTTTCTTTTCGTTGTGTTGGCATATAAAGTGGGTTATGAGTCGCATGTGGCTTAATTAATTCATTTAGATAAATTATTGTCAGGGTTCTCCCTGGCTGGCACCCCAGAAAGAAAAAAATACATCTCCGATCTCTAGATAGAGAGCTATCTAGGAGCTAAATACACACACATTGAGGCCCTTATAAACAAATGTACGCCCACAACCTCAGTAGGGAAGGTGGTGTAATAGGAATTTCTGTATTTATGTGAAGGAATGAATGAACAAATTCGTTTCTGTGAGTAAACTTAAAGCTTAGGGGGTGTCACTAAACAAAAGATTCACTGCAGGGGTCCCTCAAGTGTCCGAAGCAGGAGGCTGCGGTGGTCTTTGTCTTTATTACAGGATGGGGGTCCTAGGTGTTTGTAAACATAGACAAGGGATCTCTGAGACAGATGTTTCACGCCAGGAGTCACTCAAGGTGTCTGAGCAGATGGATCCACAGGTCATTGTCTTGTAAACGAAGACAAGGCGTCTGGGACAGAGATGGAGACAGGATGTCCGATCGCTCTTACCAGACGTCAAGGAAAGCTGATTGGATACCTTTTACTCTTATCGGAGGAGGAGTTTGTCGTGTAAAAGGATACCATTCTCCAGAGCTCTTTGGTCATTGTGTAATATCTTTCTCATGGTTTGCACCTTGGGCCCATCTGCAGATGTGAATTAAACTTACGGGAAGATAATTGTTTAACTCTGTCCTTGAAATGTCTACGACAGTGGTCATTTCGGTTGGAATAAAACAGAAGGGACAAAAACCCAAGGAGACCTCCATTAAACAGCTACAGAAGGCCCTTAGGATGGCAAAAATAAAATTCCCATCTGCAAAGATCTGGATCCCGATCATAAACTATTCCTCCACTTTACCCATGGCTGAACAGGACAACCTGAGGATTCTTAACTCACACATTTAGGCAAACATGACATTCAAACCCCTTTACCAGCCCGTGATTTCACCACAGAAAAGGACAACATACATTGGACAGCAACGGCCATGTTGCAACACTGGTCCAAACATTTTAACTTGTAAGCCCATTAAGACCCATTGTTGGGGTAGGGCCACAATAATTGGACTCAGCAAACAACACTATCATCCAACATACAAATTCTGACAAAACTAATGGTCCTTGTAACAATAAAAAGTCCACCTCTAAAAACATGGTTATTCTGGCCAAAGAATTCCAGCCAACCCAGCCTGAACTACAGGTATTAAACAAGGTCCTAATTTCATACACACACTGAAACATCATAAAAGCCAAAAAACACAAATGGTGGTAGATATTAAAGAATATCATAGACGAGTTAAACTCGCAATCTATTTTGAGAGAAAAGAGAATAAGGAACCCCTACCATTCACACCCAAGTCCAATTTGACACCTAAATTAAGTGCACTACCACCCTCAAGCAGACACATATGCCACCAAAACATTTAACTGAACAGTCAGAGATAAACCCAATTCATCCTCTGAAGAAGCCCAGGCATTAACCCAATTGAAACGCAAAAAAAATAAACATTATAAAACCAGGCGATAAGGGGAGTGCAGTCGTGATCCTGGACAGAGATCAGTACATATGGGAGGCCAAAAGACAACTAAACAGTTCTAATCACTATAGAAGACTTCAAAGTCCCATTTTTTACAGTACCATACCTATGGTGACAAAAATCCTTCATCAGATGTGTATTACATTACATTACATTTAGCTGACGCTTTTATCCAAAGCGACTTACAATAAGTGCATTCAAACCCGAGGGTACATACCAAGGACGACAAGAATCAAGAAAGTACAATTTCTTCAAAATAAAGCAAAACTACAAAGTGCTATAAGTAAGTGCCATTTAAGTGCTACTAAAGTGTTAGTTTCAAAAGTTGTTAGTGTTTTTTTTTTTGTTTTATTCAAGGTAAAGTCGGAAGAGGTATGTTTTTAGTTTTCGGCGGAAGATGTGTAAACATGTGTTCCGCCGTACAGATGTGTACAGGGGGTTTGGGTAACGAACAGTATCCCATATTACCTAAAATCCACAAGGATCATGCACAGTGAAGCAAACCCTTGAAAATACCCCCGGGCCGCCCCATTGTGTCTGACTGCAATAGCGAGACATATAACTGCAGAATTCATCGAGCACCATTTAAATCCCATCTCCACCAAACATCCCAGCTACATTAGGGACACATACGACTTTCTAGTTAAACTCAAGAAAATTGTAATACCTACTAATTCCTTTCTCTTCACTATAGACGTTAATAGCCTGTACATGAATATTGAAACCAAATCTGGCATTGAAGCATATAAAAAATGACTAAATAGATTTCCAAATCCCAAAAGACCAGACAGTCATCTTATTAAATTATTGGAAATCAATTTAGTCAGAAATTACTTTGAATTTGATGGTGTTTTTTACCGGCAGACCAGTGGCACAGCCATGGGCAAGAGGTTTGCACCCTCTTATGCAAATATTTTCATGGCCCACTGGGAGGAATCGGCATTACCTTAATCTCCACTCAAACCTAGCCTGGATGCCAGACGAACTTAGCCCCGTCCACAACATTTGAGGTCGGGAAGTTCGGTCTGGAGTCGCTCCTTTGTGGAGAAACTATGCCCGAACAGAAGCTGTTCGGACCAATCAATTTGTCAGGGCGGGCTTTATACGATGATGGACAGATGATCAACAGTAATGTAATCAACCACGTCAACAAAGTGCGCTTGGGTTGAATTTGTTTTCCACAAACATGCCTGCCGCTGGAGAGCTGAGAAGTGTAGATGCTGCCATTGAGTCTGTTTGAGAAGACATCAACAGCGCATTCATTTTGAAAGAGGAACAGAGAAACGCGATCCAGGCATTTGTAGATCGAAAAGATGTTTTTGCCGTCCTTCCTACGGGAATCGGAAAAAGTTAAATTTATCAGATGGGTTTTTGAACAGCGTCGGGATGTTTGTCCCTGACCGGCTGCTTCACGTGAACGAGCTCTGATCTCAAAATGTGTGTTTCTGAGCGAGTGAGCGGGGCGGGCGGCGGAGCCCCGGGGTCTGTGTGTGTGTGCTGTCCGTTCAGGCACAACACTGTTCAGGAAGCCACTGCAGAGGAGCTGAAGAGCCGCCCGCGGCTTCAGAGCCTCGGGTTGCCGACCCCTTGCTACGGCGAAAGAGCGATTTGTTTACTGTTCCGCCGTTAAAGAGATGCGGACGTTAAAACATTGGTTCGGCTATAATATTAGTTTATGCCTCGTGGGGCGCGCCACACAGTTTGAGAATCACTGCTCTTTACAGTGGATCCCCCTTGTCAGTTCCATTTGGGAGACCCATAGGTGAACTGTCCCCCAAGCACCCTCCCCTTCACAGCATCAAGCAGGAGGCGCCAATTTGCCAATTCCCCACACAGTGATATGATAGAAAATAGAAAACCGCATCGCGGGCCAGATGATTTTATTTATCTTTTTTATTAGCCCCCCACGGGACATGAAAAGGTGCCGGCCTGGGCGGCTGCCCGGTTTGCCCGTGCCCAAAACCGCCACTGCTCACAATTTCGGGAAATTAATTAAATTTTGTAAACATAGGTGTCGATGTAAGTTCTTCAGCGTGCATGCAGTTGAGTTCTGTTGACAACAACTATGCGTCGCTCAACATACGTCACATACTACGTTGCTCTGATTGGTTGTAGGTCTATTCTATTGAGCAAAGAGGCTTTTTTTTTCTGCTTCGGTTGATACACGCCCCATAATCACAGCCCAATGGAGCGGTATCAGACTCATATTCTGACTAGAATTATGAGTCTGATAACATCAGGCTAACTCAAACCACTTCACCACTACAGATTTCTGGACGATATCTGGGGAATTTGGAGATATTCGAGGAGGGAATTCAACCAATTTATTGGATTATTAAATCACCACCATCCATCCATCACAGTGAAGCATGTAATAGATAACAACTTGGTTAATTTTTTAGATGTCGCAACATTTAAAAGGGAAAATATTCTTTAACAACAGGACAACTGGATTTTAAAGTCTATTTCAAAGACACTGATACACAGGCCCTACTCTGGAAGAACAGCTATCAGCCACGACATACCTACAGGGGATTAATCAAATCCCAACTACTTCGCTTCCACAAAATGTGCATTCAGCAACAGGACTTTGAAGAGGCCAGGACAACTTTGACTTTAGGGTTTCCAAAACAGGAAACCAAAACAGAAGCACGTACAGTAAAAGATTGCAAATATCTGCAAAACTTAAAACCGCCTTTTAAAGGGAGAGTATCCCAAAACCAAAAAACTTTCTTTTCAAAAACCAACTCATATCAAAAGCCATTTCAGGCAAAGGAGATAGGTGAAAGTAATGGAGAGTAACGATGACGTGCGTGGATCAGTGCATTACCTTTGGCTCCCTTGGGCTGCCCAGTCGTCGGAAGAAGCGTAGCACAGACTATTTGTTAACACCGCAAGGTAGCCATAGTCTGCCCAGTCAGTGTCGCAGCATCGTCCTCGGCTTACTGAAGAGGCTACAAACTTGGGGAGAAAATATACCTTACCACGGTCTCCGCAGTGCCCGCCAAAACCAGCCCTGCCTTTGCAGTGCCTTCCAGGTCCCCCACGGGGTTAGGAGAGGTCAGGGCCAGCCGTGATGTACACTGCCTCCCTGGTACTACAGTACGTGTGACAATGTTTCCACCCCAAGATCAGCAAGGACCAGCCCCATCTAAGCGTTGCCTTCCAAGCTGACCCAAGGGTTAGAACAACCAAGGCCAGCCATCATGTGCTCCATGCTTCCCCAACCCACTGTAGTTACCGCATGTGTTACAGTGGTTCCTACACAATACTACTTAATTGAATTAATGGTTAAACATTTTTCTTTAATTATCCATGAAGTGCTTTGATTTTAAACCTTTAGTTATGATTTACTACAATTTCTTTTGTGCTAATATAATTCATGACAGAAGCGGAGTCAGGGAGAGGAGCCTGTTGAGCTAAACACCATGTGGACGGGCCATGGAATTCTGCCTCCTCTTAATGTACCTCATTTTCATGAGGGAAGGGATGGGAAGTCTTTTATTTTTCTTTATCATTTGTTATTTTTTTCGGTGTTAACCTCAAATAAGTGACATGATCTATTTTAATACATAATTTCCTTTTAAAATCTTTTATTCGGTTTTGAGGGGAGACTCAGATCTGGGTTTGTTGTGGCTACAGCCGGAAACAGAACCTGACGATTCCATTCTGTGGCTTTCAGCTTTGAACATTGTCCCATCTTCTCATCACTTTCATCCCCTTTATTTTGTTTGATCAAAGATAACAAACTTGTATAATTATTGCAACTAATGACACAAGAATTAATCAAACAAGGGCTAACCAATATGAATATGCATTTATTTAAAAAGTCACACACATGGAATTATATTTAAGAAATAACTGCACATCATATTTTTTAACTATACATTTCTTCTCACAGTCCTTTGCTTGGGAGATCTTGTGGTGTCACTTTAAGTGCATCTGGCACACAGTCAAACACTTATTTATTTCTTTTACTTCAGCATCTGCAGATGAACTCACTTCAGCCAGTGAATCCAAAGAGTCGGGAAATCGACCGGTAGGCGACCGCTGACCTACAGGAACCCAGTATGTTGTTCACAATGAATATCAACAGTATCTAGACAACATTAAGACAAAGGGGCTACTCCAGGTCGCTTCTCCGGAGAATACACAACCAAGACCACCAACACAGAGACCACAAGGACTCCAACGGAAGAACAACAAATCATACCATAAATCTCAGTCTACTTCTAATTTAACACAACTTTACAATAAAAGGGAGGTTCCAAGAGACATTAGCAAACACAACATGGGGAGATAAATCTAAAACAATATCAGTTGACAGGATTAAAGCCCAAACTCAAAGAAATACTGCTTAGAGCCGAACTTTACCCACCAATGACACGCCCAGAAAGACCAAGGGGCCCCGAAGTGACTACAAACCAAACAACTGCAGTAGATTTGCCACTGCGACAAAAAACGTTGACACACTCAAACTGTGTGTTTGATATCCAGTATCAAAAATGTCCCATGCAGTATGTGGTGGAAAAACAGAATTCCTTGCAAACCTGCCTCTCCCATTATAGTCCCGGTCAACACCCATTGCTCCTGGGGGTCCACTACTGATGTGTAGTTGTTACTATTATAAACCTTAAAAGTACCTGTTCGCTGATCCAAAGAATATTGACTAAATTGAACAATCATTGTATAGCAGTGCAGCACCCACAAATTACAAACACGTAGCACGAAAGACAACACAACAATAACAGATGTCCAGTAAACTTTACCAAAGGCCAGTTTGGCTAGGGGGATGTTTGAGAGTGGAGCTTTGATGGTGTGTGTCAGTCAGTGCCTTTGATTCCCCACTCATCTGGCCAGTCGACAGCTGAAGCTGGGGGTCATCCAGATCATTCAATAGATCCAAACCCTTCCTTGACTTGGCAACAAGTCCCTGGTGCTGAAACACAAACAGTTCAACTTAACTGATATGACACCATTTTATCAATCATTCATATATTTACATATACAACTATATACATATCTAAACACAGACACATGTAAACAAGTGTAAACAACATATAGTTGTAGTTTCAATAAAATATCAAACAAATAACACACTGTTTCTGATAAATATATTTTAAATTATAATATATTAATGATCATGAGAGCTGTTTGGTTTCATCATTCATGTTTTAGGGTTGTGACAGACATTTACTTCTCGTGTTTCACAGTAAAAGCATCACAATAAGGAAAGACAGATTATTTCTCCAAGAACAATTGACAGACTTTTCTTTTGAAGTCAAGAGACTTAAACTTGTTAAACCGAGTCATGAAAACAAATGAACATCCGAATAAAAGACACTGTATTGATCCGTATAGATGTATAATTTTAATGAATGAATGTATTAATGCATTATTTACATAAAATGTTAGTAATTTCCTATTATTTCAGTTTCATGATTTCAAATGTTACATTGCTGTGAAATTGATCATTTATTATCTTGCGTTTTTTTACATAACATTTTTTAATGATTTGGATTTGTCATATTATACCATTTAATATTGCATTGTATGTTTATGATAAATTTGACTTTTTACTCTTCATACCTTAAACATAAAAGAAATTAACATTCAATATATTGTATATGGTACACAAGGTAGAAAAATAAAGACTTTTTTATAATTCTATGAAATCAATTATTTAGCATCGATAAAATCTCATATTAATGACAAATTATAATTTTGATCATTAATGTTAACAATTATTAGTTATTTTAAAGCTAATCGATGATTGTTAAAGAAAATCAAAAATATCTATATTATTTGGTAATACTGTGTGTGTGTGTATGTGTGTGAGCGTGTCTGTGTGTGATAGTGTGTGTTGAGGGCGGAGCCTGTGGCAGCAGAGGGTTCATTGTCTGAGGAGGCAGAGAGCGGGCAGGAGGAGGGAGGGTCGAGCGAGGTAGACAAAGACTGGAGCAGGAGGAGAGTGAGAAAGAGAGAGAGACAAAGAGGAGGGAGGACGACTCTCTCTTTCTTTCTTCATGTGGGGGAGGAGAGGGGGAAGGATTAACCGGCTGATCCGACCCACACACACACAATTTATATTAACACACACACCACAGCAGAACGAAGCTTCTCCTCCTCATCATCATCATCCTCATCAGCCGCGACGGAAGCAGCGAGGACAACAGACAAAGAGAGAGAGAGAGAGATACAGACAGACAGGCCTCCTCAGCTACCTCATCTGCCCGTCTGTGATGGCCGACCACATGTGTGTGCGTGTTTTGTTGTAGGTGGGTGTGTTCAGTGTGTGTGTGTGTGTGATGGGGAACGCAGAGAGCATGGAGAGCCAGTTGGCCGTGATCCGCTCAAGAGCCGCTCCGGTTCGACTCCCGATGCCAGACCCGGCCGAGCTGGAGGAACGGTTCTCTATCGCACTGGTGAGTACACAACACACAAATATCTACACAACACTGCACCAACAGCAGACACACACTCTACATTCATTTCACAAAACATACCCACATCAAACATGGCCAAATACATATAGACACACAGTATGTACAGAAATGACCCAGCATAGACACACAACCCTGTACACACTGTGTGGTTACATATATACATAGTGAAGTATCCACAGGTCTGATGAGAAAAAAAGATATCACACACACACACACACACACACACACACACACACACACACACACACACACACACACACACACACACACACACACACACACACACACACACACACACACACACAAACTCAATGAGACACAAGTTCACATGAAGAGCAGTGGAGACGCTGTCGTCACAGCTGTTCAGCACAGATCTCAATCCTCAGTCACATCAACACAGAGCGGATATGGAAACCAGAGCAGACGTGGAGACACCGTCAGCCACCTCCTCTACATTGAAATCAGGCTGTACGCGAAGACTGAGGAAGAAATCAATCTTATCTACATCACCAGGATCTACAGCAACAATAACAGGCAAAAAGTAAGTCTACCACGGACAAGAACCTATAGAGATAAAAACAGGTCCTGAAGAGTGAGCTACTATGGAAAGAACACGGTCTGAACCATCCACCGATACTTCCTGCTGGTCATGAGATATCACGCTGATATAATAACCTGACATCAAGACAAGGAAACTCCACAAGGCATGAAGAGTTTCAGCCACATCCATCAAGAGGTGGTGTCAGTGGTGACCAGAGCACCTGGGGATGAAATCCCCAAACTAAGAGAGTGACTCCAGATTCCAGGAAGTACAACTGAGATGTGTCCTGAAGAGCTCAGCTGAGAAACTGCAGAACCCTGAGGCTCTCACACACGCTGTCACACACACACACAGACACACACACAGATACTTATTTAAAGACAGAGATAATTTATGGATAACCAAGCTGTTAACTGTTTTTGTTTCAGAATTCTATGAACCTGCCTCCTGATAAGGTGCGTCTTCTGCGTTCATACGACAATGATAAGAAGTGGGAGCTGATCTGTGATCAGGTAAATGGTACTAAAGTTCATAAGTTTGAATTGTAAGAGGTTGTGGAGGTCAAAGTTCAGACACGTTTTCTTGTCTCCGGGTCCCCAGCACCTTTAAAGTTCTTATAGATTTTCTGGCAGCACCATTAAAATGATCAACCAATCATCTTTTCAAAGACTGTTACCCAGCAACATAGTCAATCCCCCCTCAATAAATATCAGTCCTGAATCTATGGACTGAAACACAAACATGCAATGCGGCCCTGGGGCCCCTCATACAAACGGCCACTGTACAATGTTTTTGATCTAAGGAAACCAACACAAACACTAGCAGCAGTTTATTAACTTTACTAAAATACATTGGTATTGTTAATATTTCCCATTAACTTCTTTATATCTCGTTTTATCTTTCAAACGAGTTTGGTTAACATAATGAGCAGTCATTAGAGTTTCACTTCAATCAGGTGTGACTGGGCTGCTCTCGATATCTGATGTGATCCAATCATTTTGTGTTTGATGTAGGAGCGGTTTCAGGTGAAGAATCCACCTCACACCTACATTCAGAAACTCAGAGGCTTCCTGGACCCGGCCGTCACTCGCAAGGTGAGCTAGGAGATGTAGTTTAAGAACCACATTCCATTGGAAAACAATTTAACATCATCGCCCTGTGGACACTGTCATTGACCTGCCTGTCTGTCTGCAGAAGTTCAGAAGACGAGTTCAGGAGTCGACTCAAACTCTCAGAGAACTCGAGATTTCTCTTCGTACGAACCATATCGGGTACCTGTCTCTCTGAACCATCTTTAACAATCTGTCTCTCTCTCTCGGTCTAACCTGTGTATCTCTCTGTCTGACCTGTCTGTCTCTCTGGCTGCAGGTGGGTCCGAGAGTTCCTGAACGAGGAGAACCGGGGTCTGGACGTTTTGGTCGAATATCTTTCATTCGCTCAGTACGCCGTCACGTGAGTTTGTCCACACGTGTCAGATTCTATACATCTAGCTGATAATTAATCTAATAGATCAGTAACATGCTCAAAGACTATGTATTTACATCTATGTAACTATATTTGAAAATGTAATTATGTAAAACAATGTAATTATTACATTTAAATACTTTTTTTTACATCAGGAGCTAGTCCACTCTATAGAGCCCACCATGTTTTTTTCAGGAGCCCAGACTGGACCAACTAAACCTTTTCAGTTTTTATGACAACTGAAGCTGCCACAGGTTCTTTGTAATGTTTGGGAGGAGGGGGGTGAGGGCTCTGCAGCTGCAACATCACACTTCACCATTAGATGTCACTCAATTCTACGCACTGAGCCTTTAACATTTGTATAGCCACACAAGTATTTATTGGAATATCAATATTCAGGTTTGACGGCGAGCAGTCGGAGGTCGGAGGTGACATCTCATCCATCGACTCTCCCTGGAGTCGGTCCATAGAGGATCTCCATGGCGACTGTAGCCTCCCGTCACCGTCGTCCTCTGTCCCCCGAGCAGCTCGCCACTCCATCAGGTACCAGTTTATAATAGATCATAAGTAGAAGTATTTAAGATGTACCACTCACCAGGTGACCTCTGTGGTCGTGGTTGCAGCTCCGCTCTGGTGACCCGCTCCAACACGCTGCCGAGCCGTCGCACTCTGAAGAACTCTCGACTGGTCTGTAAGAAAGACGACGTCCATGTTTGTGTCATGTGTCTGAGAGCGATCATGAACTACCAGGTAAAAACACCTGGTTATGTGACCTGATCAACTCAGCATCATGTTTGATAATGAATGATGAATTTCAACAGTTATTATGTGGAACAGTAACATTCTTAAAGTCCATGTGATTCTTCCTCAGTACGGCTTCAACATGGTGATGTCACATCCTCATGCCGTCAACGAGATCGCTCTGAGCCTCAACAACAGGAACCCGAGGTCAGACCTTCAAAATAAACCAAACTGTCATACAAACTAAAACTACAGTGTTTCAAAATGAAAATAAACTGTCTCTCAAAATAGAACAGTCCTTAAAATACAAACTACACTTTCCTTCACAAAAACAGCTAAATCCTTCCACATAAAAGTCAAGTCCTTCAAAAAATAAAACTACACAGTTTAAAGGTGGGGTGTGGGGTGGGGGCTGCGATAAAAGTGTCTAACCCTCTCTGACTCCGCCCCCAGGACGAAGGCTCTCGTGCTGGAGCTCTTGGCCGCCGTGTGTTTGGTCAGAGGAGGTCATGACATCATCCTTTCAGCCTTTGACAACTTTAAAACTGTAAATAACCTTTGACTAATATTCTCTTCAATATTGAACAGGATGGTTGAATGGCTGATTGATTGATTGGTTGGTTGGTTTGTTGAAGGTGTGTTCAGAGTCCATGCGGTTCGAGAAGTTAATGGAACATTTTAAGAACGAAGACGACAACATCGACTTCTTGGTGAGTTGATCAGTAACTAAACAAAACAGGTATTTGAATAAATGATGTCACTTCCTCCTCGTCACGCTTAAGTTTTGAAACATTCTTTCAGTCATTAAAAAATTGTGTGACAGTCACACGACTCACCTGTTACATCACTGTGACATCATCAGGTGAATCAGTGCTTGTTACTATGGTGACAGGTGGCGTGCATGCAGTTCATTAACATCGTGGTTCATTCTGTGGAGGACATGAACTTCAGGGTTCATCTTCAGTACGACTTCACCAAACTGAACCTGGACGAGCACCTGGAGGTAACACGTCACATGACCTGCCGTCAGCCAGTCACACCACCTCTGTACAACACACCCGTCTACCTAACCTCTCCCCCGTCTCCCTCACCAGAGGTTGAAGCACACAGAGAGCGACAGGCTTCAGGTACAGATCCAGGCGTACCTTGACAACGTGTTCGACGTCGGGACGCTGCTCGAAGACGCAGAGACGAAAACCGCTGCTCTGGAGAGAGTGGAGGAGCTGGAGGACAGCCTGGGCACGGTGAGACAGACAGGTGGAGAGACAGACCGTTTTACAGACAGACAGGTGTTGCACTGACCAGGACCTGCCTCTCTCTCTCTCTCTCTGTCCTCAGATGTCCGAGCGTCTCCTGGACGTAGAAAATGAAGCGATGCTGAAAATTGTAGAACTGGAGAAACAATTGATGCAAACAAACAAGGAGCTGGATCACCTGCGGGTCAGTGCTGCTACCATGGAGCAGAACACTTTACACATGATGTTATTTTTGCAATTTTTCATGTGATCAGTAAACAAGAGGCTTCCTTGAACACGTGTTACCTGTGCAGGACATGCACGCCAACACCAACACTCAGGTCCACACGCTGCGGCGGATCGTGCGTGAGAAGGACCAGACCATCCGGCGTCAGAGTCGTCTGGAGCGTCAGGCTCAGGAGGCGCAGCACGCAGGAGGTCCGGGCGCTCCTCAACCCCAGAGAGGAGAGGGTGACGGGGGGGTGACTGACTGTGCCTCCCCCTCACCTCCCCCCTGCCCCAACCTGTCGCCAAGGTAACACAGGTGTTTCCTCAGGAGACCACAGCCACGACAGAGTTAAGAATGTTTAACGTTCCTGTCGAGGAAAAATATTCTGTAAGATCGGAATCTGAAAAAAATGTATTGATGTGACCATGAAATTAAGGACCAAGAAAAGAACCCTGAGGATCCCACAAGTAACTATGTACATTTAAACTTACATTATTATCATTGTTATAACGATTACCTTCATTATTATGATTATAAATAGTAATTGATTAACTGGGATGTTGATAACATCATTTTTGATTCCTCATAATTTCACCAGTTCTATAAAATAGTCTGTTTTATTGATTTAGTTGATCGATTGATTATTAAAACAGGTTGGGGGATGGGGTTAAAGGTCAGGGGGGTTGGGCCCTAACTATCACTCTGACCACTGACTGAGCGATTGGTTGATTGATTATTGATCATTGATTTCTGCAGCCCTGAGACCGTAGCCTATCACAACATGGGGCCAGGTGAAGCTCCAGGCATGCCCGCCCCACCCCCTCCACCTCCTCCACCACCACCAATGCCAGACACAGGTGGGTTTCAGGTCGACCAATCAGAACGCCCGTGTGATCAGTTGTTTCTTATGTCACCTCAAATGAATCATTTCTTCCACTCTTCATCCTTACAGTGTCCAACGGTCTTTACCCCGCGCCTCCTGCTGCTCCTCCCCCGCCCCCACCTCCCCCTCCCTGTCGGACCAGCGAGCTATCATCCATCCCAGCACCCCCTCCTCCTCCCCCTGTGGCCCCCCCTCTTCCGGGGTCAGGGGGGTCACCAACGGTCATCTTTAACTCGGGACTTGCAGGTGAGTGTCACAGGTTCAGGTTCCCCAACACTTTGACCATTCAGAATCAAGCAAACGTCAACTAACATGTGGATGTTTGACATGTTTCCTCACAGAGGGTCCGCTCAAGTTATTTTGTAAGTTCACTTCTAAGTTCTATGTTGTAAGTTATATGTTGTATGTTATAGTTTCAGTTTCTATCTCAACCTTTCCACGTCACAGTTTAATCACAAGTCTTCATAATAAACCTTTGAATCTATTTTCCCACTCCCAAGAAGCAAGGTTCTGTTTTATCAATTTAAGTTGACATGCAAACATGAACCAAGATAAACAGTATATAAATAAATATACAACTGAAAAAACAAAATTATGAACACAAATCAGATTTACATGACCATGTAACAAAAGGGGGGGGGGGGCTCACATACCTGTGAAAACAATTTGTTCAGTACAGCAGGTTCACGTCACGAGGTCTCCATGCACACCTGTCGAGGATTAGCCGCACGTGGTCTCAATGCTCCCGGCGTAGCTTCAGGTAGCTAGCTAGCTAGCATGTTACACAAAGTGCGGACACGGTTAACTACGTGAACAACGCGCAGTTCTGTTACGTACTAAGTCCATCTGCACCTCTTTTGACTTTAGCTAGTTTTTACCTGGTTCAACTTTATCGACCGAAGCAACGGTTCGATCTCACGCTCCTCAGCGGCGCGAACTGCGGGGAAGAGCGCCAATCCACAGGATATGACATCACAAGGAGGTTACAGGTCACCAAACGAAAACACCACTTATCAGAATAAAGCTACCCGAAAGAAATGAATCTAAAAACAGATGTTTACATGAAAAACATTAACTATAGTGGATGTTTGGTGAAATATAAACTACATAAATACATCGCTTACACATAGTATTAATCTGAGATATTTCTCTCTCTCATAGCATCTTAATCTCAGTACTCACATAACCGCTTTCAGAAATGAGTTAAAGTGCATAAAACATATCACACAGATAAAAGAAATTAAGTGTCAATACTAATTATTACTATCTGTGTACAGGAAGATGTTTTTACACACACACACAGTTCACTTCTGTCAGGAACAACTCAGCGGCAACATGCTACAGATATGTTTACTCCAAAGTTCAACATGTACCTGAACATGTGGCTTGAACATACGAGTTTCCACAGTAACAACTTTACCGTAAGGTGACTAAAGCAATCGATCTCAGACTTAAGATCAAGACCAAATCAAGATCACTAATTAACACGATAACTGAAATCACACAAAAATAAACAAAGTCAACAATGTAAGAAAAAACACAAGTTTATTTTCATATCCTTACATTACATTTAGCTGATGTTTTTATCCATTTATTTTCAACTTGTCACGTGTCCTCCCCCGTCTGTCTCAGTGTTACTCATTTGTCTGTCTCTGCGCTGACCTGTGTGTCTCTCACAGCGGTTAAGATCAAAAAGCCGATCCAGACTAAGTTCCGGATGCCGGTGTTGAACTGGGTCGCTCTGAAGCCGAGTCAGATCAATGGAACCGTTTTCAATGACATCGACGACGAGTCCATCCTTCAGGTGAGTTTTTACATGTGATCATATGTAATCAATAACATGTGATCATTTGTAATCAATAAGATGTGAT
The DNA here is from genome assembly GCF_947347685.1 of Pleuronectes platessa. Lineage (NCBI taxonomy): Eukaryota > Metazoa > Chordata > Actinopteri > Pleuronectiformes > Pleuronectidae > Pleuronectes > Pleuronectes platessa. Next base: position 106,715 of record NC_070649.1, read on the forward strand.
TGTATAACACCTGTCTGTCTCTCAAGGCCCTGGACGTGGAGGAGTTCGAGGAGCTCTTTAAGACGAAGGCTCAGGGTCCGGCTGTTGACTTGACTTTGTCACGACAGAAACTTCCTCAGAAATCGGTGTCAAAAGTTTCGCTGCTTGAAGCGAATCGAGCTAAAAATCTCGCCATCACGCTGAGGAAAGCCGGCCAGGGTCCAGAGGTCATCTGTCGAGCCATCCACACGTAGGTCAACCTTCACCAATCAGAGCATGTGTCAATAATAAACAACGAGTTCAAAGACTAATCACTCAGGTGTGTTCTTGCTGCTGATTGGATGCCGGGCATCCATTTGACAGGTTGAATCTCTCTCTACTTCCGGTTTGTGCAGGTTTGACCTGCGGACGGTGCGCATGGACTTTGTGGAGTGTTTGATGCGTTTCCTGCCGACTGAGGCCGAAGTGAAGACGCTGCGTCAGTATGAGAGAGATAGGAAACCAGTGGAGGCGCTGAGCGATGAAGATCGGTTCATGATGCAGTTTAGTCGCATCGAACGACTCAATCAACGCATGAACATCATAACCTTCATGGGAAACTTCACAGACAACGTCCAGATGTTGACCCCGGTAAGACAGACAGGCAGACAGACAGACAGACAGACGTGTGGACAGAGAGACAAACAGACACACAGACACACAGACAGGTAAATGTGACCTGTCTTACTGTCTTGTGTTTCCTCAGCAACTTCACGCCATCATTGCTGCTTCGATTTCTATCAAATCATCCGGGAAGCTTAAAAAGATTCTGGAGGTTTGTTGACAATCAATCTACATTTATTCTATATACAATACAGTCAGGGTTCATTTTATATATGTGTTTATACAATGTGTATATTTGATTATATATACATATATATATATGTTTTGTTTCAGATCATCTTGGCTCTTGGAAACTACATGAACAGTAGTAAAAGAGGAGCAGTGTATGGATTTAAACTACAGAGTCTCGACCTGGTAACACACACACACAAACACACACATATATATATTATAAGCACACATGTTTACAACGGGGGACTTAACTTGTTCTATATTATTATTGTTTGTGTGTTTGTGTGTAGCTGCTGGACACAAAGTCGACTGACAGGAAGCAGACGCTGCTTCATTACATCTCAAACGTTGTGAGAGAGAAATATTCGTCTGTGTCACTGTTTTATAACGAACTTCACTACGTTGACAAAGCTGCTGCAGGTGAGTCTGTCATCCAATCACAGCGCTACTCACATACCATGTGACTCACCTGTGTGTGAACCATATGGTGAACTGAATCTATCCGCCAATCACAGAGCTGCTCACTTACCTGACATGTGTGTGTAGTGAGTCTGGAGAATGTGTTGTGTGACGTGAAGGAGCTGCAGCGAGGGATGGAACTCACCTGGAGAGAGTTCAGTGTTCAACACAACGCCACGCTGAAAGATTTCATCAGCAGGCACGAATCACGACTCAGCAAACTGCAAGAGGATGCACACATCGCACAGGTGAATCCACACACACACACATACACACAGTGTTGCTGAAAATAATAGGGTCGTGTTTAAAAACTTTACACTGTAAAAACTAAGATGGTTTAAATCTATAGGACGCATTTGAAGATGCCGTCAAGTTTTTTGGAGAAAGCTCCAAGACGATGCCGCCGTCGGTCTTCTTCCCCATCTTTGTTCGCTTCATTAAAGCGTACAGGGTGAGTAAACAGAACTCATCTCAGGTACTTCCAGCATGCGGCTTCCTATGCGTGACTTCCTGTGTGTCACTTCCTGTGTTCAGCTGGCTGAGGACGAGAACGAGCAGCGGCGGCGTCAGGAGCAGATGTTGTTGGAAAAACTGGAGCAGGAGGAGCAGCAGAAGGAAGAGGAAGAGACGAAGGTTAGACTTTGACCTCTGAACTTGTGTCATCATCTAGACAGTCTGTGATTGGTCTGAATAACCCCTCTCCCCCACTCCGCCAGTCTCCGTCCCACAAGGGGAAGCGGCAGCCGAAGGAACTGATGTCTGAGCTGAGACGACGACAGGGGAAAGACAGCCGCCATGTTTACGAGGGGAAGGACGGGGCGATCGAGGACATTATCACAGGTAAACATTCTGATCAGGTGAACATACTTCACACCTACCGCTCCCCATCTGTCTCCTGATTGGCTGTTTGTTTTCTTACCTGCAGCTCTGAAGACCGTCCCCTTTACGGCTCGATCGGCCAAGCGCAGCTCTCGCTTCTTCTGTGACCCCGCCCACTCTGAGGAGCACTACTGAGAGAGAGAGAGAGAGAGAGAGGACAAGGGATATCTTTGGCTGGCCACACCCACTTGTAATAAATGGGAACATTAGCACTTTGAACATTTCTAATTGATCAATGTGAATAAACAATTTTATGGTCAGTTCGTCACACACTCTGGACCCAGACGACCCCTGACCCCCAGAACACTATAAAAAATGATTTATCTCCAGAAACTAAAACTCAACATCCTCCTCAGTGCTGAAGAAGATCCTTTGGAGCGACTGAAGATATTGACTCAAGGTCGGGTAGTTCCAGACTCTAAATCATTTACAAACGTTTAAAAAAAACTAAAAACTTTGTCCTCAACCTCATAGGAAAAGTTGAGATTAAAAAGAAGCAGATAGTCTGTCACACACCTTTTTACCATAGGAGGCACTGTACAGAGTTCTGATGAGTTGGTATTGTTTGAGATCACAACAATGATTAATAATCAAGTTATAGTCTAACCCTGGTCAGTGACTAATCAATTGACTTTCTGGTGTGGGAAGATAGGGGGCGCCCCCTCCATTAATGTCCGAGCTCTACTCGGTCTGTGGTATATTGGTTGTTCTGGGTTCCTTCAATCTGTGTGGTGTACAGGGTTCTGGTCATTTCACTTCTCTGAGTTCTACTGTTGTGTCATGCTGTTGTGTTCTACTGTTGTGTTCTACTGTTGTGTTCTACTGTGCTCTCGGAGCCAAGGACACTTTTTATTTACATTCATCATGAACAGAATCAAACTTTTTATCTGTGACCCAACTCGACCCCTTCACTCCTGCTGTTAGCCAGCTAGCAGCACAGCCACAGGAATCCAGAATCCAGGAACTTTGAGGTTCTGGTTCTAAATGTGGAACCTGTTGAGTTCAGCTGTGGGCTGCAGTCTGAAGCATCACCCTACAGGGGGCACTGTGGCAGATGTCACATTCACATGTCTGAAGTGACATGAGCTGTTGTTTACAACAGAGAAAACACGGAAGTAATACTGTGGTTCGGGCACACATGGACAGACACGGAAAGGATTGAACCGACAATTAGAGACAGTCATCGTTCACCTGTGGAGACTCGAGTCTCGTCCCAAGTCTGTCACACCTGGACCAACCGGTACAATCGAGTCCCGCAGTGTGTTTGTGGAATGTCCCAGACTGATGACAGCGACTCGTGTCTCAGTATCCACACTTTACCCTCATCATGAAAATCCTTTTTTTACCTTAATTTCAAGTAAAAATAAGTCAAACAGCACAAAGTTTTTCTACGTGTACAAACATTTTATAGAAAGTTGTGTAGCTACGCTCGTAACGTGTTTGTTGGTGATTCTGCACTTGGTGGGTCAATAAAACGCACCTGTCCACATGACACTGCCTAAGAGTCAAATGATCTGATGAACTACATTACCCACAGTCCTCAGAGCCACGTCTTGAAGTATACTAGAAGGGTCTACAAAGCTATAGCTGACTACTACTCCACATTAATAGAAGAAAATACAGACAACCCCATATTTCTACCTCTGTAGCTGAAAGTCACAGCTGCATCCCACCCAGTATCCCTCCTTCCCTGAGCAGCAATATCTTTTTGAACTTCTATAATGATAAAATTCTCAATATTAGAATGAAATAATCTACCAACTCCTGCCCTCAGTTGACAATAATACATCCTCAATCACAGATCTCCGCTTACAATCCTGTAATTTATTTAGACAGTTACTTAAAGAAACACTATTGATCATCACATTTTATTACTAGAACAGTTAATTGGCATTAAAGCACGTGTCCTGAAGACAACCAGGAACAGAGACCACATGTCTCCTGTGTTAGCTTCACAACACTGGCTTCCTGTTACATAGAATTTAAAATCCTCCTCCTCACCTCCATTAATAAAATGGCAGCATCAAACCTTAAAGAGCTGATCGTACCTTATCACCACTGGAGCTTCCAGAATTCAGGCTGTTGCCCCTAAATTCTCTAAAAGCAGAGGAGCCAGAGCTTCAGCATCAAGCTCCTCTCCTGTGGAATCATCTCAGCTTCAGTTGTGGAGGCAGACTCCCTCTGTACGTTGAGGATTCAAACCTTCCTTTGTGATAAAGTTATCATTAGAGCCGGTCCAGGTTTGTCTTAGATCTTAGTTCTGCTGTTGTAGGTCTATAGAATGTCGAGGACACATGGAGTTTCACACATGTCTCCTCACATCGTCTACCATCACTGAGAGTACCTCCTCAGTTCATCTGCTCCTTCATCTCCATCAGACATGATGTACAAACACTTTAAACAAGAATCTACAAACTGGTTCTTCTCATGTAGTGAATCCTGTTGTTGTGTTGATGTGTTCATTCCATCAGCATGTGTGTGTCCTGGGAGAGGATCCTCACATGGGACTGAGCTTTATTCACTGATCACTAAGTTTCTATTTGACTCTTGTTGAGTTAAAACAGAGGAAGTTGCTCCTTGTTAACATCTATGAGACCAACTGGGAAGATGAGACAAGTAAAATGTGATTGATTGATGATGATCTTAAAAACTACATTACCCACAGTCCTCAGTGTGTTCAACATCAATATGTCACTTTTATTTTCACACATTTTCGACCGTGAATGTGAAGATGACTGATTGGCTGATTAACATTTAAGTCAGATTCCTATTTTATCATTGGCTGTCAGTCTACACCATTTCTTTGTAAAAACTTTAAATAAAAGTTTTGTTCCAAACATTTCCTCACACTGAATTCCTAAATGTTAACGTTAATTCATTTGATTATAGATTATTGATCACTGCATTGATTGATGAGACGGCTGATCAGTTCCTGTAGATTACTTGTGATGTGATTTTCTTGAATATTATCCTGAGAATGCGTTCGAAGGTCGACCTTTGACCCCCAGTCCTCTCACCTGTAGATAAACACACGGCAACACACACGGGTGAGAACATGAGACAGTGAGACAGATGAGCGTGTCATTGATGCAGGTGAGTCTCACCCTGAAGGTGTGTCCGGCCAGTGGCTGCTGTCTGCTCTCTGATTGCTCGAGGCCCAGACTAGCTGAGGTCACATAGAGGTCAGAGTAGTCTGGACCTCCAAAACAACAGGAAGTGATCTTCATCACTGGGAGAGAGACGGTCTGCAGCCGCACACCTGAGAGTAGACGACAGGTAATGGCTAAGGACACAGAGACCAGGGTAAGCTCCACAGCCGGGCTGCAGCGCCATCTAATCGGGGCAGATACCAGGGCGCCATGCACAGCTCCACTATGTACAGTTAGTGTTAATGTGGGGTCTTTTCATACATGTTATTTTTTTGCAGTGTTTAGCAGCTCTGTCAGTCATTTACATCCTCTCGTGTCGGTAATTCGAGATGAGCGATGGGAGAGAGAGAAAGATAGGTAATTAAAGTGTTAACTGCCCATAATGAGGAATTTAACTCGGGACAAACGTGATCACTAGAAGTTTCCACGGTAAAGTTTAGTTGGACGAGGCGGAGCGAGATTTGACGGAGCCGCGTCTATATCTATACACCAGTGTGTGTGGAAGTGTTTAGGTTCTAGTTCTACACCTGTGTGCAGCGTGTCTGTGGCTGACAATAGTCAACAATAAATCATTTTCTTATTAGGAATTAACCTTCGTCTTGCCTGAACCGAACAGGCCAGGCCTACGCTACTGTATTTTAATGTTGGTGATAACAGTGGTACTTGGAGAGCTTATATTTTCTGAGGGAGATACACAGAGTCAAAGTTTGAGAACTACTGATCTATATAATCAGCTCTAATCAGCACTCACCAGTAGCAGGGTCGATGTTGATGACTCTTCCTCCGTCGTAACAGGCGACCCAGAGACGACCTTCAGCATCGACCGTCATCCCGTCAGGAAGCCCCTCCCCCTCCTGCATACAGTACACCACTCGACGGTTACCTAGGCAACAACAAAACCAACAGTCAAATATTTTATATTTTATATTTATGTGTTTACTGCCAGATAAATAAATAATTAAAGAGACGGTTACCAAGGCGACCAGTGTTCAAGTCGTAGTCGAAGGCGTCGACTGTCAGAGACAAAGAGTCGATGTAGAAAAATGTCTTGTGATCCAAAGACCAGTCCATCCCATTAGATATGTCCACCTGAGAGTGAGACAGGTACAGAGACAGATAGAAAAGTTGAAGACAGACAGACAGAGAGTTGAGCGTAAGACGGGTTACCTCACCTGGCTCAGGTGCGAGGTCACGCTGAGGTCAGAGGTCACAGAGAACAGCGCCCCCTGGCGTCTCTGAACCTCCGCAGGTCGCTGCTCCGCCCCCATCGTACCTGAGAGACAGCACACTGTTACCATGGAAACAGACTGATGCAGAAAGGAGACTAGCTGAACACTCACCTGCCAACAGTCGACCAATCACATCCACCTTCCCGTCGTTCAGTCTGTTGTTTGGTTTGTCCTCATCCACCTCCACCAGTGATGTCATGGCCTGGGTCGACCAATCAACAGCCACGATGCTGCGACCTACACCTGCTACATAACCACCAGACCTCCGAGGGACGGCAAAGCTCACTGTGTCACCTGAGGACAGACAGACAGGGGAGACAGGCAGAAAGACGAGAATCAGACAGACAGGTAATTCTATGCGTTACATAAGTAAGTTGAGGGTTTCCAGCATGCTGATTGGCTGACCGGTGTCCACAGACTGGATCTGTTTGGTTGTTGGACTCCAGCGATGAATCTTCTTTCCAGCGATGTCCACAAACAGCAGCATCTGCTCTGACTCCTCCCACACTGGTCCTTCCCCAATCAGAGCACTGGATTTCACCACGCACTCCACCTGTACTGAAGACATTCCGACCTTTGGATCTGGACCAATCAGGATGCAGCTGTGAAGATACAACAGGTAAATATTGAGAGGTACTGAATACTGCGTATGACATCATAATAGTATGTACTAATACTATATATCTACATAGTATACATATAAGTGGTATATACATAGTACATATAGTCCTACCTACTCACCATACAGTACTATGTTACATGGACAAGCACCAAGAACATAAACAAGTAGTGAGTATTAATACTACACATTATACTGTGAGTCTATTTTAATGTAGTACTCAGTAAAACTGTAGAGTAACAATACTCAGTAGTACGAATTGAATGCTGAAGTACCACTGAATTACTACAGTATTATTGCAGAGTAGTGCAGTACTATATATATGTATAAATAGAAAACTGAAATATTACTGTCGTACTATTGCAGTACTCAGTAGTTGGACCTTGGGACTGTTGTTTATTGATCAGTTCATGTTTAATATCTAAATAAAAAATTCACTCATTACCAAATAAATATGTTGTATACACAGTTTATATATATACACAGTTATATAAAGTGACCGTAGAGATTCAATTATAAACACAGTACATAAAGATAATGTTATACACCCTGCCTGTATATGTTTATAAATATGTAACTTTACTTCGAGCACGCGGCTCGAAGTGGATTGAAACAGATCGTGACCTCACGTGACTCGTTATTTACTGTTTAGTTTGTGAAAACCAACGTTTACAAAAACACACTCAGCAGCTCGTTAATCCTTTGAGTCAAGTTAACACATGAAACAACTGATACTTACGCAGATAAAGTTTCTTTAAATCCGCTAAAGTTTCAGGTAAACTTTGAAAGAGAAAAACGGAAAAAAATCTCCTGCTGTTGAAACTGACCCTCAGCTCCGCCCCTTCCTACCGCCACACCCACACTGACGTCACACTATGACAAACGTGAATAATAAATGTAAACATATAATTACAAATATAAATATAATTCAAGGTGAATTATTCGGGGGAAAACATTAATAAAACATTTTACTCCATTAAGTAGCAAAATATAATTAAAATAATTAATTTATCAATGAAACTGAGAATTTTTTAATTGATCGGTAAATAAATCTCAACCTGTCATGTGCCCACACATCTCCATGACAAGTGACACAACGAGCAGATACATAGTTTGACAGTAAAAGTAGATTCTCAGTCATGGTTTATCAAAGAGATAAAAACTGGACAGTTGGGTTGATCTGTTTTTATCACTTTCATCATTTTTGTAGGGAAAATACAAACAAATGCAATTTAAGCAAAAATAAGAAATACACCAATCATTTAAAATATAAAAAGATAAACACTTAACTTTTACTCAAATCATCTCACTGGTTTTTGATAACAAGCTGTTAATGTGAAGGAGCATCAACAGGTTACCTTATAAACAGGAAGGGGAAATGATCTGAGAAATAAAAGGACAGAAACATTGCAGAATCCATCTGAGGTTTGTTTACATTTTTTTATTGAGTTTGACAGTTTTACTGAGTGAGTGTGTGTGTATGGGGGGGGACGGGACTGATCAAGCAATACACAAAGCATCATATGAGATCAACGCACATGAAGAGAAAGAGTAACAGGTTGCCAACACGTCTGATCAAATCATATCGATCATCACATGAGAAGTTGAATCACTTCTTGGCAGCTGCAGCTCGGTTCAGCCTGTCAATCAGCAGCCGGTCAGAGGCGGAGCATCTGGAAAGGACAGCCCCCATCTCTGCCTCGTTCCGGCGCTCGATGGCAGCGTCGGCTGCTCCCTCAAGGTCACTGAGGGTTAAGGTTTATACTGGTTACCAGTTATCAGAGTGATCTGGGCTCACTGGTTTGATGAGGTCACAGGTGTGTCTTACCTGACCGCCAGGTGAGCTTTGACCTTCTGCTCAGGAGTTACCTTGGAGACGTACTTCTTAGCTTCGTACTTGTTGTTACACTTCATACAAACGTCCACAAAGGCCTGAAGAAAAGACGGAGCTGAGGCTCATCTGCGTTTAGTTAATGTTCTATGATCACCAGCAAAAACCTTTTTCTTACCAGGTAGCCAATAGGAGACTTCTTGCTCTTCGAGAACTTCTCTAACTCCTCCCACTCTTCCTTCTCCACTAGAGACTTCAGTTTCAACCACCAATACCTGTGTACAAGAGACAGGCAGGTAAGAGAGAGACAGATGAGAGACAGACACCTAGCTATAGAAGCAGGACTTGTCTCACCTCTTGTCTGGGACTCTGAAGTCTCGGTAGAGTTGTTCCGTTTGTTTGTGAAGACCTAACGACAGCAAAGCCTCCATGGTCCCCTGGTGATGGGACAAAGACACATCATAACCCACACAGTGACAACATCCTGTCCGCCGACTGATTTATTTATTTACCTGGAGTGACAGTCCAAGTAGACCCGCCCCCTTCTCGTCATCGAGCTTTCGTTGAAAACGAAGGAGACGCATCTCCTCCTCAGTGGCCTGAAGATAAAATATTTTAATAACAAACTAATGTAAACACAGACTCGTCCATAATGAGCAAACAACCTGAGAGCGGTGACTGTGTGAAAACTATTTGAGTCATGTACCTGTTCACCTTTAAATCAGCAAATAAAAATAAACTAATAAGCAATTGTAATATTATACATGAAATTGGCATATTAATAAATACAATGTACATATACCACTAAAATATGATAAATAAAAGAAACTGAATAACATTTACATGCAAATATGAAAGGTACTATATAGCATTTATATTTCATTATTATATAATAACATTTAATTTGAAGATGTTTACACCTTTGATGAAAAATCGTTTTTTGCTTTGTTGTATTCGTCCACAGCGCTCTGCAGGAGAGACAGACGGCTCTCTAACCGCTGCACACAGACAGGTACAGAGACACAGACAGGTATACATCACCTTTAGAGCCACAGAGCAAAAACAGAGTTTTGAAATTGTAAATGCCAAAAATCAGTTTATACCATTTTTGAATGAAAACATTACAATCATTGGTTAAAGGTTCAGATGTCAAGGTCCTTTTATCATATTGTTACTATGACGATTTTTAAGGAATCCCATGTACAGATGTCAACAGGTATGAATAAAAATGTGTCCTGGAGATGAATGTCTGTATATGTATAGTAGAATGTTGAATCCATGTATATGTTATACGTTCCTCTGGGTAGTTTACCTTCTCTCTATAACTGGATGTCACGTAGTAGTTGGCGAGTTCCTGATGGTCATCGTCCTGATTATAAAGATCCTTCAGAGTTTCCTGCTCCTGAAGTTTACAGAACTGAAACACACACATCAATTAATAACCCATAATCAATACACACACTGATCAAAGGTGAGGTCATCAAATCCACCAATCACACACCAGACACATCAACAGATTGAAGAGGATGTTAATGGTGATGAAGGTGCGTACCTGTCTGTAGAGGCTGAGGGCGACTGGTTGGTTCCTCAGAGTCATGAAGAAATCTCCTCTGTTCATCTCATTCTTCAGGTAAGTGACGACTGTGTAAACTGACAACACACAGGTGTGTCCATCAGTGACATCATCATACAACTGGCACACAGGTGAATGACTCAGTGACATCATCATACACCTGGCTCACTCACCCAGGTCCGTGTCCCCACTCTCCACAGCTTTGCTCAGAGCCAACTGACTCCTCTTCATCTTCAACAGCAGAGGGACCTGTTCTCCAGAACGAGCCTCAAAGTCCAGCAGCTGAGAAACAAAACACAACTGTTAAATCGACAAAATATGTACAACACACCTACAATAAAATATACCGATAGCACTTCAAAGTCAACAATACATCTACGAGACTGTAACATGAAATATACTATAATATCTCAAATACTGTAGCATACCATAATATCTGAAGGACTAACATGTAAAATACTAAACCATGTACAAAACTGTGACATGTAAAATACTTTATCCAAAATACTACAACATGTAAAATACAATAATTTGTACAATACTTTTAAAATACTTTACTGTTGTATCAATCAATCCCATTTGATGTCTCATATTCACAAATCAATTTGTCTCATAGATGTTAACAAGGAGCAACATCCTCTGTTCTTAACTAAACAAGAGTCAAACTACCCAAGAGGAAAAAATGAAGAAACCTCAGAGATATGCAGGTAAAATAAAATATCTACAATACTTATATATATGTATCTATTTATGACTTCTCAGGTAGTGATGTCACAGAGACTCATGTGTGTGGGACTCAGTTACCTTGATTGCGAGCTCAGTGCGTCCACACTCGTAGGCTTTCGCAGCGATGTGAGAATAAGAAACACCCGGTGAGTCTCCCACCTTCACACACACCGCTCGGGCAATGGCCTCATCCGATAGGTCCTTCTGCTGCACCTGGACAGACCCGTAATGACATCATACAGGTGAGCCAATCTTAAAACTAACAAAGTAAAGAATTTACTTTTGGATATTGATTGTATAGATTTGAAGGAAGGAGGCGGGGTCAGGGGATGTGAGTGGGTCAGGTGAGACAGGTTACCTTACAGGACGCCCAGTGTTTAAGGACCCGACTGACGCCCTGATAATCAGGAACCTTCAGGTAACGACAGATTTCTATCGCTAACGGATAAAACTGTCGATACACCAGCCTGAGAGACAGACATGTAGCGAGAGAGTCAGATAACAGACAGTTGAAACAGACACGTAGGAGACAGACAGGTATACACAGACAGGTTCCCCTCACCTGTCTATCAGCACCTGCAGAGTCATCTGTTTAAACCTTAGGTCAAAGGTCAAGGAGTTTGTCATCATGGTAACAGAATACAATCTATGACACTACATCTCCCATGAGGCCCCTGTGCAGTGAGGATACTGGGTGTGTGTGAGCGGCAGACCCACGGCGCTCTCTCTGACGGCGTTCAGGACTCGCAGTTCTCGGCAGGTCGACACAAATTGATCCGGACTGAAGTCCGTCAGGAAACACTTCCCGAAGGACGCCGCCTGCAGGAGGAGATGCCACATTGCACAGTGATGTAATGACCTCCGGTCTGTTTATAATCTGACCTCTGACCTCAGTTCACTGTGTCTCACCCGCAGCAAAGCCCTCTGGGTGTTGGAGTCGTACTCGTGACCTGCCGCCTCCACACACTGTCTGACTGCTTCTCCCAACATGCTTTGCTCTTTGATCTCCCTCAGGTACTCATCAGCCTTCTGACTGGACTTCTACACACACACACACACACACACACACACACAGTCAGACAAATAGAAAAACAGGCGTACAGACAGACCGACTCGCATTCAGACAGACAGGTACCTGGTACTCGCGGTGCGCCTCCAGCAGCAGAGCTCCAGGAGCCATGGAAGCAATCTTGAAGATTTCCTGACAGACCAGAGGAACCTCCTGAAGAAGCTCCTGATTTGAGGAGCTGATAACCCGAACTCCATCAAGTTCTCCAACCAGAACACACGGATCCTCCACAGGGAACCTGGCGTCAGAGGTCAAGGTTCAAACAAGTCGCTCTGTGAGAACCAGATTCTACAGGAGAGCCTCAAACAGAACCCAGAGAACCTTGACAAGGCCCAGGAAGAAAACCCTCTGGTCGAACAACACAAGTATGCACTGATTCAGTTCTGGTTCCAGTCTGAACCGGTTCAGTTCTGGATCAGACTGGAACCAGAACTGAACCAGTTCAGATCTGGTTTTAAGGATACTGGATGCTGTCACCGCAGACTCCAGCCACCAGGAGGAGTCTGTCCCACATCAGCACCACAGACGGCTGCTGACTCTTTGGTCTGCGACACCTAGAAAGAGTGAGACAGGTCAACGGGTGAACAAACAAGACAGATAGGTAAAGACAGTGAGACAGGTTAACATACCACACCATCTGTTTGGGAGTCGTTGTTTTCTTGGTGTCAATTTCCCTCATTTTGTCCTAGAGACAAAAACATCAGCTGTCAGTCTCACACAGACTCTGAGAGATGATTGGACAGCAGAGGAGCTCACCTGGAGGTGGGAGGGGCCTGTCCACAGGTGTCCCGTGTCAGTATAGAGAGCCAGATATTTATAGCTGAAAGACACAGACATGTGGACGATGCTGCCCCCCTGTGGACCGAGACCTGGAGGACACTGAGACAGTGACACAGGTGAGGTTAGATTTCTGTCTGTCTCGCTACCCGTCTCTATTTCCATGTGTCTGTCTCACCACAGCAGTACAGGACGTGTTGTCTAGGATGAAGAGTTCAGGTCCGATGGACAGAAGAACTTTGGTCTGTCTGTCCTGAGTCAGGACGACCCAACAAGATGGCTTCCCCTGAAGACCTGTGGAGAGACAGACAGGTGCAGAGAGGGGAAAATGGGTCAATGGAGAGGGAGAGACAAGTAAACTGAGAGAAAGAAAGGCTGACAGTGAGACAGGTGCAGAGAGCGACCAGGTGACGAGCAGTACCTGGGACCTCAGGGAACCTGCGGAGCTTCAGGTCGTCGATGTTCGTGGCTACGGTGAAGCGAGAGGAGCCGGTTACTATGGCAACACCTGTTCCATACGGAGAGTGAAACACTTTGGCCTCCAACACCTGAGTCTGGACCACTTCCTGTTAGAGACAGGAGACGAGTTACCAGACTGACCTGACCCATAGTGTTAGTTAGGTCATTAGCTAACTAGTTACCACACTGACCTGACCCATACTGAAGTGTCTCTTGAAGGATCCGAACAGATCGTAGATCAGAACTGATCCGTCTTCTTGAACACACAACAACTCGTCAGTGACCGACCAACCCAGCTGGACCACAGGTCCACTTTTCCACTGAGACACAGAGACAGGCATGTCAGAGAGACAGGTTCTATAAGTGTCTGGCTGAGCTGCAGAGGATCTCTGGACTTTCTCCACAGTTTATCTTTCACACATGAAGCAGCAGGAGACTTTCTGCTCAGACTCACAACCAACAGGATTCATGTGAGGGGCGGAGCCGCAGACAGGAAGTGACGTATAACCTCTGCTGCAGAGATCAGGCGTTTGTTTTTTTACAGCGAGACCGTTGTCAGTTATTTTAACCACAGTGCCTTGCTTCATTTTCATCTTCAGTGTGTGACTCCACTTTTCATCCTGACGTTTTATTCTTTTTTTCATTTTTGTGTCATTTTACAAGCATCATCATCACCCCCCCCCCCCCACTCGCTCGCAGAAAAGTTGTTCTTACAGGGAAACTGGCAACAGCGACTCCAGATGCAGAATAAATTTCCAGTTGAGGACGAGAACTTGGAGAACGTCTGTGAGGTTCTTTGAGGAGAGCTGAGAGACAGACAGGTGAGGGAGAGAGGGAGAGAGAGTGAGTGAGTGAGTATTGGTGTGTGAGTGAGAGAGACTGAGTGTGTGTACCTATTGGTCCTCCGTACGGTGCTGCAGCCACCAAACTGTCTCTGAGTCCATCACGGATGTTCCAGCTCATGTCGTACAGCTCTGATTTACTGCACATAAACAACAACATGTCAACAAAACACGCGCGCGCACAGACACAAACACACACGCCTTCTTCTTCTGTTCCGTGTATTGGCCGGGGCCGACCAACGTCAAGGTGCATTACTGCCACCTATCGGATCTGCGTCTTCCTCCTGACTGCGTTCTGACTGATAACACTGCTAACAGAGCTAACAGAGCTAACAGAGCTAACACCGTCCCCTCATACAATGAAATTAAATCTAAAGCTAGCCTGAAGCTAACGTTAGCACTGTCACCGACACAGTGACGATGCTAACAGACATAGTTACACCTGTAGCTAACTGTTAGCCTGCGTTCAGCTATTGTGTGTGTGGCTAGCTGCATGGCTAACTGTTGAAAGCCGTCAGACCGTGAAAGAGAAAATAAACTGACCGATAAAAAGCTTCTCCCAGCGGGTTCCAGTTGGCTGTGATGAACGCCATGTTGTTTCCCCTGGAGAGGAGCGAACACGTCCAGTTGAACGGGGAACAGCGTTAGCTTCACAGCTAGCTTCAGTGATGAACCTCAAAAGTCAGCTGATCAGAAACCACAGCATCTTCTTCTTCTACGGTTCTATGAGCAGCATGTGTTTCGTATCTTCGCTCCCTGGAGGCCAACACGCGCCTCACAGGCCGAGAAACATCAGACGTTTAAAACAAAATAAAGAAAGAACGTGATTGATGAAATCTACTTTACACTTTAGAAGGACACTGATTTATTGATTCATCTTTTTCAGCATTTTTAAAAGTTTAGTTAAGTTTGAAAAAACCTTAAATTAAAACGTTAAAAAAATGTAATACAATATAATGTTTCTTATTTTTTGTCTCTTAAATTCAATGTTTAATCGTTTGATTAATATTGAAATGCTCTTTACTTTTTTTAGCTTTAAACACTAATGTTTTCCATAAACAGATGGAAAGAGACATTAACACGCAGAGGAGAGAGAGAGAGAGAGAGAGAGAGAGAGAGAGAGAGAGAGAGAGAGAGAGAGAGAGAGAGAGAGAGAGAGAGAAAGGGAGAGAGAGAGAGAGGGGAGAGAGGGAGAGAGAAAGGGAGAGAGAGGGGGGGAGAGGGAGAGAGAGAGGGGGGAAGAGAGAGAGAGAGAGAGAGAGGGGGAGAGAGAGAGAGAGAGGGGGAGAGAGGGAGAGAGAGAGAAAGGGAGAGAGGTTTCCTTCCAAATGACTTCACCTTAAAAACATTGGAGACACTGAACCAAACACACACACACACAGCCTGGTCGGAATGGTAACACACCCCTCCCCCCTGGGTGTGGTAGAGAGAGCGCGAGAGAGTTAACTCTTTCAATGACATTCATTTTAATTTATAAATGTAATTTTTCTAAAGGTTAATAAATAATAAACAATATAAATTCATGTTTACATTTTTTTGTTTTAATATTTACATCATCATTTACATTTGTACTTATATTATATTATTTCCTAATTTAAATAAATCCACATTATGTCAGTCTCATAGGTCCAAACAAATTTAAGAGAAAAAAACTGGAAGAAAAATACAGAATTATCACATGAATCCACAATGTTCATGATATTGGTAATATTTTAATTGTAATACATTTAACTTGTAATGTATTTTATAAATGTGTTTTTTTTCCTTCAACAAAATTAGTAAAATTGTGTGATAGTAGTTCCAACATTTTCCGTTTTGTATTGATATTGTGATTTTTTTCAAGGTTAGGGCTAACCCTATCATCAGGAAACAATAATACAATCTTCAGAATAAAAGCCTTTTCATGTTTCAGGTTCAGGCAGTGAAGGAGTTAAAGGAGTGGAAGCTTCACAGGGAAGTTAGATGGAAAGTTTTCCTCTCAGCCAACCAATCAGAGCACAGCACACACACACACACACACACACACACACACACAAGCTGGGAGGGCGAGGCAGATTCCACAGTGTTTTTTACAGAAAAGTTAGTTAGTTCGACTGAAGAATCATGGTGACAACTGAGACACACCAGAGCCAGGACCTGCTGGTCCCCCCCCAGATCCAGGACCAGGATCATGACCAGGACCAGGACCGGGACCAGGACTCGCCCTCCTCCCTCCTGGCAGGGTTTGAGACTGAGAAAATGAGTCAGGGTCCTGTCAACGCCATCACCGTCCTCACTCTGCTCGACAAACTGGTCAATATGTTGGATGCTGTTCAGGAAAACCAGCACAAGATGGAGGTGAGAGACTACAGAGGCTTCACCGACACCAACCAATATGCACAGACACCAGCAGATGCTCTCGTACAACCTATAGACACTCACTGACACTTACTGAGCTCAGCCCAGAGACCAGTTCACCGTCTTGTGGAATGGACTCAGTCTATGAGTCAGGAGTCAATAATATAATCAATAACAGAGTCAATAGTAAAGTTACTAAAAGAGTCTGAACTGAATGAAAGCGTGTCCAAACCTAAAATAAATGTTCCTATTGACTCCATGTTCTTCCCCTCCTCTCTGTCGTTCTCCCATGAAAGTCTCAGTCAAACATCACATGTTGTCGCTGCAGAATAAAGCAGCTGTTTTCCAGATGTTAGAATTCTGACTTTGATCTGTATTGATGTATTGATTGGTGTGTTGCAGGGGCACCAGGTCGAGATGGAGGGCGTGGTCAGAGGGATCCAGGCTGATATGACCAAACTGTCAAAGAGTCACAGTCACACATCAAACACCGTCAGTAAACTTCTGGACAAAAGCCGCAAGCTGTCCGTCACCATGAAGGAGGTACACGCTCACCTGTCAATCAATGTATCTCCTGTCAATGTCAATGTGTATTGAGTGTGGTGTCTTCGCAGGTGCGTGACAGGATGGAGCGTCAGGGTGTCCAAGTGAAGAAACTGGAGGCAAACCATGCCCACCTGATCAGCAGGAACAACTTCAAGGTTCTCATCTTCCAGGTAAGGTCAGAGGTCAGAGGTCAACAGTTTCCATCAGTCCTGGTCCAGTACATTACATTACATATCATTTAACTGACGCTTTATCCAACGCAACTTACAAAAAGTGCATCAACCATGAGGGTACAAACCCACCAGACACCAGAACACTGAAGCATGCTGGGAGATGAAGTCTTCCCCTGTCAGTCATTCACACAGCCACCCCCTCTCTCTATCTCTCTCTGTCAGTAGTTTTCAGTCTTTGACCTTATTTGGTCCTCATCTGCAGCAGGAAGTGAGCTGGAAAGCTGGACTGTGACCATGTGGTCTGGTTGTCATGGTAACACCAGTTCAGGTTCCAGCGAGCTTCCTGTAGCATTGTTCCGTTGTTCCTGTGTTGTTCCTGTGTTGTTCCTGTGTTGTTCCTCTGTTGTTCCTCTGTTGTTCCTCTGTTGTTCCTGTGTTGTTCCTGTGTTGTTCCTCTGTTGTTCCTGTGTTGTTCCTCTGTTGTTCCTCTGTTGTTCCTCTGTTGTTCCTCTGTTGTTCCTCCGTTGTTCCTCCGTTGTTCCTGTGTTGTTCCTGTGTTGTTCCTGTGTTGTTCCTGTGTTGTTCCTGTGTTGTTCCTGTGTTGTTCCTGTGTTGTTCCTGTGTTGTTCCTCCGTTTTTCCTCCGTTGTTCCTGTGTTGTTCCTCTGTTGTTCCTCCGTTGTTCCTCGGTTGTTCCTGTGTTGTTCCTCCGTTGTTCCTCCGTTGTTCCTCCGTTGTTCCTCCGTTGTTCCTGTGTTGTTCCTCTGTTGTTCCTCTGTTGTTCCTCTGTTGTTCCTCCGTTGTTCCTGTGTTGTTCCTCTGTTGTTCCTCCGTTGTTCCTCCGTTGTTCCTGTGTTGTTCCTCCGTTGTTCCTCCGTTGTTCCTCCGTTGTTCCTCCGTTGTTCCTGTGTTGTTCCTCTGTTGTTCCTCGGTTGTTCCTCGGTTGTTCCTCGGTTGTTCCTGTGTTGTTCCTCTGTTGTTCCTCTGTTGTTCCTCTGTTGTTCCTGTGTTGTTCCTCGGTTGTTCCTCCGTTGTTCCTCCGTTGTTCCTCCGTTGTTCCTACGTTGTTCCTCCGTTGTTCCTGTGTTGTTCCTCCGTTGTTCCTCCGTTGTTCCTCCGTTGTTCCTGTGTTGTTCCTGTGTTGTTCCTCCGTTGTTCCTCCGTTGTTCCTCCGTTGTTCCTCCGTTGTTCCTGTGTTGTTCCTCCGTTGTTCCTCCGTTGTTCCTCCGTTGTTCCTGTGTTGTTCCTCCGTTGTTCCTCCGTTGTTCCTCCGTTGTTCCTGTGTTGTTCCTGTGTTGTTCCTCCGTTGTTCCTCTGTTGTTCCTGTGTTGTTCCTCCGTTGTTCCTCCGTTATTCCTACGTTGTTCCTCCGTTGTTCCTCCGTTGTTCCTCCGTTGTTCCTCCGTTGTTCCTCCGTTGTTCCTCCGTTGTTCCTGTGTTGTTCCTGTGTTGTTCCTCCGTTGTTCCTCTGTTGTTCCTGTGTTGTTCCTGTGTTGTTCCTCCGTTGTTCCTCCGTTGTTCCTCCGTTGTTCCTCCGTTGTTCCTGTGTTGTTCCTCCGTTGTTCCTCCGTTGTTCCTCCGTTGTTCCTCCGTTGTTCCTCCGTTGTTCCTGTGTTGTTCCTCCGTTGTTCCTCCGTTGTTCCTCCGTTGTTCCTCCGTTGTTCCTCCGTTGTTCCTCCGTTGTTCCTGTGTTGTTCCTGTGTTGTTACTCCGTTGTTCCTCCGTTGTTCCTGTGTTGTTCCTCCGTTGTTCCTCCGTTGTTCCTCCGTTGTTCCTCCGTTGTTCCTCCGTTGTTCCTCCGTTGTTCCTGTGTTGTTCCTGTGTTGTTACTCCGTTGTTCCTGTGTTGTTCCTGTGTTGTTACTCCGTTGTTCCTCCGTTGTTCCTGTGTTGTTCCTCTGTTGTTCCTCTGTTGTTCCTCTGCGGCTCCTCCAGGACTCCTGTCACATTCCATGAAGGTTTTCCATGTAGTTTAATTAGTTCCCTTTGCAACCCTGTGAGGTTCCTGAGACATTTTCCATCTCACAACTTTCCCTCTGGTTATTTTTAGGTTCTGTGGAAATCCTCTGTGCTTTGTCTGTAGTTCCTTGAGCATGAGTCACATTCTGCGGTTCTCTCCATCAGGAGGAGACAGAGATCCCCTCCAGTGTTTTTGTGAAGGATCCTCCACCGTTCCCTCGGGATGAGATTCTGGAGGAAGGTGAGGAATCAGCACCTTGCGTCCACGATGGCAACCAGTCTCATGAGGGCGGGCTCCACACCATTGACCTATCATCTGATGAGGACGTTGGTCTGGAGGCAGAGCTGGAGGATGAAGAGGCGTGGCCTCATGACTTAGAGAACATGGAGAAGTCCAGAGCTGAGAAACTGAAACGATCCAGTCTTAAGAAGGTGAGAACAACAGATAGACAGGTGTGGAGTCAGGTGGATGGACCACCGGTGTATAACTGTCTCTCTCTCTGCAGGTGGACAGTCTGAAGAAGGCATTCTCCAGACATAACATTGAGAAGAAGATGAACAAGATCGGCACAAAGATCGTTTCTGTGGAGCAACGAGAGAAAATCAAACTGAAAACCTCCAACCTGAAGGTTTCACCTTTGACCTTCAGCATCCGGAAGGTGTCAGGATCTTTGTTGTTCTATGTTCCTCTAGCGTTCTACCATCTTGTAAAGGTTCTCCCAAGTTTCCTAAATATTCCTTAATATCCCATTGACTGTTCCACACAAGGTCTGCCTAAAATCCCACATTAACATTTTCTACTACAATACCTGTGAGGCTCTCTGAAGTTCACTTAATTTGGTTGGAACTAGCTTCTTCTAAGTGTCGTATCTTATATAAGTTCAAAGTATAAGTTTCTCTGACATTCCCCGAATTTTTCAACATGGTTCAAGAGAGGTTTTGTTCAGGGCCTTTCTCTGGGATCTCCTGAAGTATCCAAAATGTTCCCCAACATTTTTTCACAAAGGTTCCACAAAGTCCATTTCAGGTTCACCCTAGGTTCCACAAAAGCTGCAATTCCTGTGACCTCTGACCCCTCTGTCTTTGTTTTCAGCCTCGCAGCAGCTCGGACTCTCAGCCTCCTGATGCCTCTGCTCAGACCGGGGAGTCTGTTACTACCGAGGCCGACGTCCAGCTCTCCCCACTGGGCAGCAGCGACCTCGAGGTCCCCTTCACTGAGGTCCATGCCCAGTTGGCCCCAGGCGAGCCGGAGCAGGAGACAGAGGAAGTGATAGATGAGGTTAAGGAAGGTGAGGAGGTGGCAGATGAGTCGGTGGTTTCAGAGGGAGTGAGTCAGGAGTACGCTCTGTCCTCCACACTCCCTCAGGAGGAAAAAAGAGAGGAGGAAGAGGAGAAGAAGGAGGAAGAGGAGAAGAAGGAGGAAGAGTGCTGAACACACTAATATTTAGTTTTGGACAAATCCTCTTCCTGTTTTGCTGAGACACATGTTTAAATTGATAGTTACAGTCCAGAAGCTGGTTAGCTTAGCATATGGCAAAGAGACTGCCAGGGGAAATTAGCATTTCAGCAAATGACTACATTTGTATGAATGTTGATTAATACACATGACATAAAGACAAAGACTGTAAACAAAAGGAAACCACATTATTAAGGCTCTAAACTGGTGAAAATAGCTGCTTAGCTTAGCATTAAGATCGTTAACAGGAGGACTCACTCAGAGGGAAAAACAAGAAGAGGATTTATCAAAACCTGAAACGGTTTCTTTATATTTTAGAGCACACATTTGTTTTGTGATCAATATTTTCTTTATTGATGGACGTCCAAACACACGTGATCTGATCATGTGATAATGTCATCAATACTTAAGAGCGATTTGTTTCTTGGTCAGGTCCTTAATGACGTCTGTTCTGACTGAAAACCTGAGAATGAAACAGTTTATTCTTATTTTCTGAAACTACAGCTGAATGATGTAAACACAATTACTAATAATCAGCTGATCAATAACAATAATATAACTCAATTGAGACAGCTGTTTTAATTTGAGGTTCTGCCAAAGTTCCTCTCACATTCCTCTCTAGTACCATTCCCCACAGAACCCACTCGAGATTAAGTAGAGTTCCAAGAGTTTCCTCAAGGGTTCTCAACATTCGGGAAAAATACGTAAGTTAAACTTTAGGTTCCTCTGAGGTTCCATTTAGAACCTTCCACCATGTTCCCTAAACAGATTCACTCTGAGGTTCTCAGGTTTTTAGAGGAAAGAGTCCTTACAGGGATAGTTCACAGAAAAATGTTACTTCCATCAGTACCTCATCATCTGTCATCCAAGTGTCCGTTAGCCGCGACATTCAACTCAAAACAGCATAACTTACACCAAGTCTAAATGTCCCACTACCAGAAGTAACGACTTCCATATGAACGTCGGGGCTTGTAGACACTAACCCTAACCCAGCAGCAGCGTGGAGGCATGTTACGTTCGTTGGGTTGTTTTATTAAGTCTGAAGAATCAGTCACCGGTTACTTTAGTTATATTGGATTCTGCTGAAACAAATTTTACCCCTGAAACTCCAGAAGTGTTTTGTGGACTCAAACACTTCAGCCCCCTCCATCACGGTGCTTAGTAGATAATGAGGAACGTTACATTTTTCAGTGAACTATCACTTTAACATTCCACTGATGGATGGGACAATGTTCCACTAATGTTCCCATGGAGGGATCCTAATGTTTTCCTAACATTCTCCAAGTGTGCTCCTGATGTTCTACTAGTGTTCTGCTAAGGTTCTACTAGTGTTCTCCCTATGTACTCCTGATGCTCCTGATGCTCCTGAGGGGTTGTTTATGTAGTTACTTTGATCTTTCATATTATGTTCTCATGATGTTCTGTTTGAATCAATTGATTCTGCTGATTTCTATCTGATTCCGTTGTTGCTCGGTTACCCCTTACTGACACAGTATTCATAAAAGTTAAGGTTTAAACAAACCGATCAAAATAAAACTTATTGAAAATCAACTTTAATAAAAATCGATCAGTTGGATCAATTTTGTTATTTTCAGGTTAAACGTTATTTCTTTAACAAACTGCAGCCAAAGAACATTTCCTGTTTGTGTAGTTGTACTTGCTGTTCTTGTGTTTCCTGCTCACGAGTTTAACCTGTGGGACTGTTACAGGTGTGAACCTTAGCTGAACTCTGAATAAAACAATAAAAAACATGAAACCATCTTTGTGTCTTTGTTGTTTATTATTTTCAATCCACTTTGTTTTTTACTGACGTTTAACTTGAAGCTGCAGTGGAGCTTTCATTAAATTTAAAAAGTACATTTTTTAATTAAATATGAACAGTTACTGTTATTGTGAACAATTTTACAATATCAAAATTCTTTATCCTTTCTCCAGTTTTTATTTTCATGATTCTACTGAATCTCTACTGATGACCTCTGACCTGTGTGGGCGGGGTCAGGCAGTGGGGTGGTCTCTTTCACGACCAATGGAAGGGTTCATTGGGCGGGACTTTAGCAAGCAGACCAATAGCTAGAGCGAGGGATGGAGTCTGGGGCGTCACTCCACATTGACACAGTTCAGTCCTGAGAGAATAGCAGAGAACAAGTACTGAGTATAGTAATACTACATGTGTACGTACTACAGAGCAGTAATACTTCTGGTGGATACTACTGTGTGCACTGAGTGTAGTATTACTGCATCTAGAGTACTGCGAACTCCTCCTCATCCTGCAGATGGACTCATCAACGCCCCCTGGACTCTCTCTGGTCGCCTTCCTGTCTCTGTTAGCATGTAGCATCCAGGTGCTAACTGCCATCCTGCTAACACACAGGTATGGTGGGCGGAGCTCTGTGACGGACAAGTGGATCCTGTTGTGGCTCTTCTATGATGTTATTGTCCACCTGACGCTGGTATGACCAATCAGGAGAGTTTGTTTACATGTCTTTGGTTGTTGTTTGTTTTTAGGAGGGTCCGTTTGTTTACATGTCTTTGGTTGTTGTTTGTTTTTAGGAGGGTCCGTTTGTTTACATGTCTTTGGTTGGGACGATGCAGTCATCTGAAAGTCCTTTGGCTGAACTATGTGAGTTTAACTTCCTATTTCCACCTGTCTGTCTCTGACCTGTCTGTATCCCTGACCTGTCTGTGTCTCTGACCTGATTGTGTCTCTGATCTGTCTGTGTCTCTGATCTGTCTGTGTCCCTGATCTGTCTGTGTCTCTGACCTGTCTGTATCCCTGACCTGTCTGTGTCCCTAACCTGTCTGTGTCTCTGATCTGTCTGTGTCCCTGAACTGTCTGTGTCTCTGACCTGTCTGTGTCCCTAACCTGTCTGTGTCTCTGACCTGTCTGTATCCCTGATCTGTCTGTGTCCCTGACCTGTCTGTGTCCCTGACCTGTCTGTGTCTCTGATCTGTCTGTGTCTCTGATCTGTCTGTGTCTCTGACCTGTCTGTGTCTCTGACCTGTCTGTGTCCCTGACCTGTCTGTGTCTCTGACCTGTCTGTGTCCCTGACCTGTCTGTATCCCTGACCTGTCTGTGTCTCTGACCTGTCTGTCTCTGATCTGTCTGTGTCCCTGATCTGTCTGTGTCTCTGACCTGTCTGTATCCCTGACCTGTCTGTGTCCCTAACCTGTCTGTGTCTCTGATCTGTCTGTGTCCCTAACCTGTCTGTGTCTCTGATTTGTCTGTGTCCCTGACCTGTCTGTATCCCTGACCTGTCTGTGTCCCTGACCTGTCTGTGTCCCTGACCTGTCTGTGTCTCTGATCTGTCTGTGTCCCTGACCTGTCTGTGTCTCTGACCTGTCTGTGTCTCTGACCTGTCTGTGTCCCTGACCTGTCTGTGTCTCTGACCTGTCTGTGTCCCTGACCTGTCTGTGTCCCTAACCTGTCTGTGTCTCTGATCTGTCTGTGTCCCTGAACTGTCTGTATCCCTAAACTGTCTGTCTTTGACCTGTCTGTATCCCTGACCTGTCTGTGTCTCTGACCTGTCTGTGTCTCTGACCTGTCTGTATCCCTGACCTGTCTGTGTCTCTGACCTGTCTGTGTCCCTGACCTGTCTGTATCCCTGACCTGTCTGTGTCTCTGACCTGTCTGTGTCTCTGACCTGTCTGTATCCCTGACCTGTCTGTGTCTCTGACCTGTCTGTGTCTCTGACCTGTCTGTATCCCTGACCTGTCTGTGTCTCTGACCTGTCTGTGTCTCTGACCTGTCTGTGTCTCTGACCTGTCTGTGTCCCTGACCTGTCTGTATCCCTGACCTGTCTGTGTCTCTGACCTTTCTGTGTCTTTGACCTGTCTGTGTCTCTGAACTGTCTGTGTCTCTGATTTGTCTGTCTCTGACCTGTCTGTCTCTCTGACCTGTCTATCTCTGACCTGATTGTGTCTTTGACCTGTCTGTATCCCTGACCTGTCTGTGTCTCTGACCTGATTGTGTCTCTGATCTGTCTGTGTCTCTGACCTGTCTGTATCCCTGACCTGTCTGTGTCTCTGACCTGTTTGTGTCTCTGACCTGTCTGTGTCTCTGACCTGTCTGTCTCTGACCTGTCTGTGTCTCTGAACTGTCTGTGTCTCTGATTTGTCTGTCTCTGACCTGTCTGTCTCTCTGACCTGTCTATCTCTGACCTGATTGTGTCTTTGACCTGTCTGTATCCCTGACCTGTCTGTATCCCTGACCTGTCTGTGTCTCTGACCTGTCTGTGTCTCTGACCTGTCTGTATCCCTGACCTGTCTGTGTCTCTGACCTGTCTGTGTCCCTGACCTGTCTGTATCCCTGACCTGTCTGTGTCTCTGACCTGTCTGTGTCTCTGACCTGTCTGTATCCCTGACCTGTCTGTGTCTCTGACCTGTCTGTGTCTCTGACCTGTCTGTATCCCTGACCTGTCTGTCTCTGACCTGTCTGTATCCCTGACCTGTCTGTGTCTCTGACCTGTCTGTCTCTCTGACCTGTCTGTCTCTGACCTGATTGTGTCTCTGACCTGTCTGTGTCTCTGACCTGTCTGTCTCTGACCTGTCTGTCCCTGACCTGTCTGTGTCTCTGACCTGTCTGTATCCCTGACCTGTCTGTGTCTCTGACCTGTCTGTCTCTGACCTGTCTGTCTCTGACCTGTCTGTCCCTGACCTGTCTGTGTCCCTGACCTGTCTGTGTCTCTGACCTGTCTGTCTCTCTGACCTGTCTGTCTCTGACCTGTCTGTGTCTCTGACCTGTCTGTGTCTCTGACCTGTCTGTGTCCCTGACCTGTCTGTGTCTCTGACCTGTCTGTGTCCCTGACCTGTCTGTGTCTCTGACCTGTCTGTGTCTCTGACCTGTCTGTCTCTCTGACCTGTCTGTCTCTGACCTGTCTGTGTCTCTGACCTGATTGTGTCTCTGACCTGTCTGTGTCTCTGACCTGTCTGTCTCTCTGACCTGTCTGTCTCTGACCTGTCTGTGTCTCTGACCTGATTGTGTCTCTGACCTGTCTGTGTCTCTGACCTGTCTGTGTCTCTGACCTGTCTGTCCCTGACCTGTCTGTGTCCCTGACCTGTCTGTGTCTCTGACCTGTCTGTCTCTCTGACCTGTCTGTGTCTCTGACCTGATTGTGTCTCTGACCTGTCTGTGTCCCTGACCTGTCTGTGTCTCTGACCTGTCTGTCTCTCTGACCTGTCTGTCTCTGACCTGATTGTGTCTTTGACCTGTCTGTATCCCTGACCTGTCTGTATCCCTGACCTGTCTGTGTCTCTGACCTGTCTGTGTCTCTGACCTGTCTGTATCCCTGACCTGTCTGTGTCTCTGACCTGTCTGTGTCCCTGACCTGTCTGTATCCCTGACCTGTCTGTGTCTCTGACCTGTCTGTGTCTCTGACCTGTCTGTATCCCTGACCTGTCTGTGTCTCTGACCTGTCTGTGTCTCTGACCTGTCTGTATCCCTGACCTGTCTGTCTCTGACCTGTCTGTATCCCTGACCTGTCTGTGTCTCTGACCTGTCTGTCTCTCTGACCTGTCTGTCTCTGACCTGATTGTGTCTCTGACCTGTCTGTGTCTCTGACCTGTCTGTCTCTGACCTGTCTGTCCCTGACCTGTCTGTGTCTCTGACCTGTCTGTATCCCTGACCTGTCTGTGTCTCTGACCTGTCTGTCTCTGACCTGTCTGTCTCTGACCTGTCTGTCCCTGACCTGTCTGTGTCCCTGACCTGTCTGTGTCTCTGACCTGTCTGTCTCTCTGACCTGTCTGTCTCTGACCTGTCTGTGTCTCTGACCTGTCTGTGTCTCTGACCTGTCTGTGTCCCTGACCTGTCTGTGTCTCTGACCTGTCTGTGTCCCTGACCTGTCTGTGTCTCTGACCTGTCTGTGTCTCTGACCTGTCTGTGTCTCTGACCTGTCTGTCTCTCTGACCTGTCTGTCTCTGACCTGTCTGTGTCTCTGACCTGATTGTGTCTCTGACCTGTCTGTGTCTCTGACCTGTCTGTCTCTCTGACCTGTCTGTCTCTGACCTGTCTGTGTCTCTGACCTGATTGTGTCTCTGACCTGTCTGTGTCTCTGACCTGTCTGTGTCTCTGACCTGTCTGTCCCTGACCTGTCTGTGTCCCTGACCTGTCTGTGTCTCTGACCTGTCTGTCTCTCTGACCTGTCTGTGTCTCTGACCTGATTGTGTCTCTGACCTGTCTGTGTCCCTGACCTGTCTGTGTCTCTGACCTGTCTGTCTCTCTGACCTGTCTGTCTCTGACCTGATTGTGTCTTTGACCTGTCTGTATCCCTGACCTGTCTGTGTCTCTGACCTGTCTGTCTCTCTGACCTGTCTGTCTCTGACCTGATTGTGTCTCTGACCTGTCTGTGTCTCTGACCTGTCTGTCTCTGACCTGTCTGTCCCTGACCTGTCTGTGTCTCTGACCTGTCTGTATCCCTAACCTGTCTGTGTCTCTGACCTGTCTGTCTCTGACCTGTCTGTCTCTGACCTGTCTGTCCCTGACCTGTCTGTGTCCCTGACCTGTCTGTGTCTCTGACCTGTCTGTCTCTCTGACCTGTCTGTCTCTGACCTGTCTGTGTCTCTGACCTGATTGTGTCTCTGACCTGTCTGTGTCTCTGACCTGTCTGTGTCCCTGACCTGTCTGTGTCTCTGACCTGTCTGTGTCTCTGACCTGTCTGTGTCTCGGACCTGATTGTGTCTCTGACCTGTCTGTGTCTCTGACCTGTCTGTCTCTCTGACCTGTCTGTCTCTGACCTGTCTGTGTCTCTGACCTGTCTGTGTCTCTGACCTGTCTGTGTCTCTGACCTGTCTGTGTCCCTGACCTTTCTGTCTCTGACCTGTCTGTATCCCTGACCTGATTGTGTCTCTGACCTGTCTGTGTCTCTGACCTGTCTGTCTCTGACCTGTCTGTCCCTGTAGGGAGGGAGTACAGTAAAGCCGACAGTCGTTGGTTAGTTTTTGATCCGACAATCGTTTCCATCGAGATTCTGACGGTCGTCCTGGACTCTGTACTCGGAGTACTACTCATCTATGCAATACTGAACGACCAGTACTACAGGTAATACTACTACAGGCTACACTACAACTAGAGAGAAATAGTGTATATATATATATATATATATATATATATATATATATATATATATATATATATGTATGTGAAGGCTCTTCATGGTGGTTAAACTAACTGGGCAGCAGACCTGAGCCCCTCCTCTCATCCCTCATTACACAGTGCGACTCCCATAATGACTCTAAAACATATATTTACCATTTAATATTACTCACTGTTCTTTATAAACATTGCAAATGAATACTGACTAATACATATGAAAGAAAATGCACAATTAACTGAAGATAAAAACAACTAAGCCAAACAGCCCCCTCTACCCAGCCTGTCTCTCTCCCCTGTCTGCTGCACCACCCCCTCCAAAGAGAGAGTGCTTAGTGGGGTTTACAAAATCTACGAACAATATGCAATATATAAACAAAAATGTATTTCCTGTATTAGTCAGTGTTTTCAAACTATATGTTTTTGCAACTCAGTGAGGGGGAAGCTTTCCAGCTCCCTCACAGGATGTTTACAGCTATATTATTAGTATTAATAGTATCAGTATATCATATTTTTGAGGATGAAGAAGTATGATTGTACACAGATCATTTGACAATTCATATGTACATGTACATATATTGAGTTTGAGTAAATATATAACATGTGGATTTCTATTGCCATCTTACCACTGTATAATATGAGGTTGTATAAATATGACTGTATGCAGATATACTAACAGTACACAGTATTGATATATATATATATATATACTTGTGTACTTTTCAGACACTTCCTGCAGATCACTCTGAGCGTGTGCGAGCTGTACGGCGGCTGGATGACCTTCTGTCCTGATTGGCTGATGGGCAGTCCTCACCTGGACACGTCCAGCTGGCTCCACCTGTGGGTCTACCTGGTCTTCTTCAACGGACTCTGGGTCATGGTCCCCGTCCTGCTGCTGATCCAGTCCTGGTTTTCTCTGAGGAGTCTGCACGCCATCGACCACGCACACAAGAGGAAGTGACAAGTGTTTTAAAGAGGGGTTTACCTCAAATCCTGATGATTGATCAGTGAATTACTTTTAGATCACGTTGTCTAATGTTCATCTTTAATTGATTCTTTTTTTTCAAAATAAAACAACAGAGTGACAGTTGTTGATTCTGATTATTCTTTCCATTATCATTTTTTTTCTTTTCAGATAAAGAACAAACCTTTTAGATTTTTAATTTAAATATTACAAATAGATTTTGTTGCTTTGATTTGCTGAGTCACTGCTAAGAATGAAACACATTACTCCTCCTCTTGATTATCAATCAACTGATCGATCAACGCACTTTAATAATACTCAACAGGTTGATATTAGTTTATTACAATCAAACAACATTTTGTTTGCTTAAATATTTAAATGCTCCTTCTCCTCCTCACATAAACTCCACCCCTCCTCCCTCAGCTCTTCTTGATCAGTTTATTGACGGACAGAAACGCCTGCTGGAGGCCGAGTCCCTGCAGAGCGCTGCAGGCCTGAATCTCCCACGAGCGCTCGGTGTAGCTGCGGAGATCCAGCTGGTTGGAGATCTGAGGGTGGGAGGGAGAGAGGGTGAGACAGAAGAAGAGGAGGAGGAGGAGGAGGAGGAGGAGGAAACAGCCTCACCTGGTGTCTGTTCAGGTATAAAACATTGAATTCAACCTTCCTCTCTCAAAGTTGCCTTTGCCAATAATTACATGTTTCCTAGCAACTAAGACCTTGAACTGGTTATTATGGGATGTGTCTCCCACCTCTCGTATCGTCATGGAGTTGGGCAGATCTTTCTTATTGGCCAGAACCATGAGAGGAACTCCTCGCAACTTCTCCTCACTCAGAATCTTCTTCAGAGTTTTCTGAGCCTCTGACATGCGCCTGGGGTCGCTGCTGTCGACCACAAAGACCAGCGCCTTGCAGTCGTCCAGGTAGAACCTGAGGAGACCACATGTGGATGATTGTTACGTCTCTGTGCCGCGTCACCAGTGGAGAGACACATTATGTTTTCAGGCTGTCCGTCCGTCACATTCTTGTGAACAACATATCCGAAAGAACTATTTAAACTTAGTTCAAACATTCCCTGAGATTCAAAGGTGACCTGGTTAGATTTCAGAGGTCAAAGGTCAATGTATATAGACTGAAACTGCTCCGATTGGTGGAGAGAAACAAAGACAGGACGTGATTCTAGGTTATTTGTTTGTAACAATCTACCTCCAGTTTGGTCTCATGCTCTTCTGTCCTCCGATGTCCCACACGGTCAGAGACGTCTTCTTGTCCAGGTCCAATGTTCCCACGTTGAATCCAATGGTCGGTGACGTGTCCATCACCTGCAGAGCCAAAGGTCATGGTTGACACCTGGTTTGAAGCTCTGTTGTAACATGTGAGCTGTGCAGAATCTCACCTGTCCTGTGAGCAGTCGAGCCAGAAGAGTCGACTTCCCCGCAGAGTCCAGACCCATCAGGATCACCTGGACATCAGAGAAACAGGTTTATATTTCATCCAAACATGCTCAGGTTTTACTTTTAAACAACAGAATCAATGTTTGAAACAAACGTTCTAAATCTTCTAAAATTAAACATTAACCGTGTTTCTCATCAGTTGATCAAGGACAAGACAATGTCATGATGATGACATCAAACACGAGCCTGAGACGTGTGAGACTGATGATTTCCCTAATGTTACAGATGATGTCATCAAGTCGTCGTCTTCATGTCGTGGTTATTGGTTATTTACCAACGAGATGAAGACCGCTTTTATTTTGAGACTTCCTGTTCACTCGTTATGACGTCCATGTTGTTTTTATGTTTTATCCAACAACATTAATGCGTCTGTGAACGCATCACTACTTTAAATCAGATGTTTCATAACAAGAAGCTAAATGAGACAAGTCACACAACTGTGATCAAGCAACCAATCATCAATAATCAATTAATGCTTCACTGATCGTCGATAAACAGTGAAAAGTTTGAAACATGTGTATGAAATCTCTCACTAGTCATTATATCGCGAGTTCTCATTTTTATACCCTATACACTGCACTCATTGTTTCCCATAATGCGTCAGGAAAGGTAGTGTACGACCGGGGTCCCTAACTGAGCACTATCTCCCAGCATGCACTGCGGGAATTAACATTGATTCAACAGGGAAACAAACTTTCTGAATCATGTTGTTAATGAAGAATATTTCAAATTGAAAGTTCAGCAAAGAGCTTTACCTGAGGACACATGGACGAGCGACCCTGTCCCATCTGTCTCTCTTCTTCTTCTTCTTCTTCTTTGATCCGTCACTTCTCTTCTTCTGCTTCTTCTGTTCCGCTCTGAACTGGCACCTGTGAAGATTCTCTCAGGTTGGTTCAAACCCTCACATTCAATGAGCCAAACATAGCAGGTCACATGACCGTGTGACAGGTCAGACTACATTCCTGTGCGAGTTTGAAGATCGTTAAAAAACTGAAGATGATTCACTCGGACTCAGAATCAGAGAGACACAATCATAAACAGATAAACAACGGTGTATATATACCCTAACCTTAACCCATATATATATATGTAAGGAAAGAAAATAGTCATTATCCACACATATTGCTTGAGAGAATAACGAGAATAAAGAGTCAATGGGATGAAGTAGTCAGGAGATCTCTCGTTTGCATGCACCTCTTAGTGTGCGTTTTATTTCACAAACATTTTACCGCTCCAGAGAACTTCCGGGTGTCGACTACACAACCGCTCAACCACACCCAGTGCCCATGTTACCCTGGTAACCCACAGCTCCTCACAGGGTGTCAGCGTGCGAACCACAAAGTGCATCAGTGAGTGTGAAGCAATGCAACAGTCTTTGAGTTCTGTCTTATCACGTGTCCACTACAGTAGTTACGTTACATGGAGCTGATGCTTTCATCCAAAGTGACTCTCAATCGGTGCGTCAACCATGAGGAACCAACCACAACAACAAGAATCAAGAAAGTAACATTTTCTTCAAGGCCAAATTACCAAGAGCAATACGTTAGTGCCATTTAAGTGCTACTGAATGTTTTTGTTTAAACTAACTTATTTGTTTTATTCAAGCTAAAGTCTGAGGGGATGTGTCTTCAGTCTGGAGGAAGATGTGAGGACTTCCTGTCCTGATGTCCATGTGGAGCTGGTTCCACGGTTTAGGAGCCAGGACAGGAAACAGTCCAGATGTTGATGAGTGACAGCTGTCACTCGCTGAGAGGGAGCGGCTGATTGGCTGGAGCAGAGCGGAGTGGACGGGCTGGAAGGTTGGACCATGACCTGGATGTGGACTGGACCCGGTCCGTTCACAGCGCAGTGCCAAGTACTGGTGCTTTGAAACGGATGCAGCGACTGGTAACCAGTGAAGGGTGCGGAGGGGTGCGAACTCAGGTTACAGACCAGTGGAGCTGCTGGTTTCTGGATGAGCTGCAGAGGTCGACCTGCCAGGAGAGGGGGGGGGGCAGTAGTCTAGATAAGTCGTATGAGACTGAGAGAAAGGAAATCTCTGGTAAACATTGCACAGGATTCAAGAGACAGTGTTGTTAGAGGCTCGTTGACGTCTCTATATAAATAAAGAGCTGAATATTGACTGTGCACATACAGTAAACATGATGGTTTCATTTGAATGGATGAAACGTAAAGTTTGTATGAAACGGTGAGGAGCTCCGGCTCAGCGGACAGGAGGAGGAGCGCTGCCCGCCGAGGAGGGGTCTATCTCCGGGTATAAAGCCGACTCTTCCCACCTCCTCCCTCCTTCTTCCACCTCCTCCGCGGCTCCTTCTACTCCTCCTCAGCTCCTCTTCGTCATCATGGGCTTCGGTGACCTGAAATCCGCCTCCGGCCTCAAAGTGCTGAACGACTTCCTGCAGGAGCGAAGCTACATCGAAGGGTGAGTCGGTCCGAGCCGAAGAGCCGACAGGGAACAAGAGACAAGGGTAGAAACTGCAGCTCGCTGCTGCCGGCGCCGCCATCTTGGCTCCTTTATGCTGTGAGCTATCTGTTAGCTAGTGTTAGCTTTGGCTAAATGTTTTAAACTAAGATAAATAAATGTGATATAATGAAATATGAGTGTTTCAGGTTGAGTGAAGAGGAAGTTACGTCAGAGCAGTGCACACCCTAACATGAATCTTTATGTTCGAAGTAGCGACATGTTACCGTTAGCATGGAGCCACATGGTGCTAGCAGCCTAAGAGAGGCTACGTGTCATGAACAGCCTGAAGGTTTTAACAGATCATAGGGAAGCGGCTAATAAATATATTAATATGAGTAATATCACTTACTAATAACTCATAGCTGTAGATATAATGACTTAAGTTTAATGTGAAAATTAAGAAACTGAGGTGACTTAAGACTTTCAGACGATGACGTTCCATACGACCACTTTTAAACTAAAGACCAGTTACTTTTGTTTCCTGTCCTCAGGTTCGTTCCCTCTCAGGCTGATGTCGCCGTCTTTGACGCCATCTCCACGCCGCCCTCAGCCGACCTGTGTCACGCCCTCCGCTGGTACAACCACATCAAGTCCTACCACAGCCAGAAGAACAGGTGAGGACCACGCTGTCTGGGGGTGGGGGGGGGGGGGGTCACAGGAGTGATGTCAGCACAGGAGTGATGTCAGCGCCATTTCCTCAGTCTTCCAGGTGTGAAGAAACCTCTGGGTCAGTACGGACCTGCGGCCGTGGCCGACACCACCCCCAGCTCCGCCGCCGTCTCAAAGAAGAATGAGGAGGAGGAGGAGGAGGACGATGATGACATCGACCTGTTCGGCTCTGACGAGGAGGTGAAGTAGTCGATGATGTAAAGGTCACAATGACGTCATTGACTAGCTACATGACTTGACCTTTGACCTGGGTTTTGTTCCACAGGATGATTCGGAGGCAGCCAGACTGAAGGAGGAGCGTTTGGCCGAGTACGCCGCCAAGAAAGCTAAGAGTAAGTTGCATCACAGCCCATTGCATTGATTATTGATCGGTTATTAGACTATGTTCTATCAGAATCACATGACTCTTCATGATGAACCAAACACCATCTTTCGGCTGAATGTCTGATGTACACCATATTCACCTGATGAGAGTCTCTGCAGCCAATCAGTCTTGTAGTGTAGAGGGGTGGTGGTGGTAACGTGCTCCCGTCTCCCTTTCAGAGCCCACCCTCATCGCCAAATCTTCGATCCTATTGGATGTGAAGCCGTGGGACGACGAGACGGACATGGCGAAGCTGGAGGAGTGTGTACGCAGTATTCAGATAGACGGGCTCCTCTGGGGACAGTGTAAGAACATTATTGCAATACTCTGTACTGTACTACTACATTAACTGTTATTGATAAGTGGCGACAGAACTGATGATGATCTATTATACCATCTTTCGTCTGAATACGTGATGTAAATTTAAGGATCTGAAAACTGCAGATTTAATCAAATGTTCTCATGTGTTCAGACAAAGATATCGATCACTTATCGATCTGCTCTGACTTGTTTTTTGCAGCTAAACTGGTTCCGGTGGGTTACGGCATCAAGAAGCTGCAGATTGGTTGCGTTGTCGAAGACGACAAGGTGAATAATTCAAACTGACTACTTTTATTCAACAGTTTTGCGTTTCCTCACAGAAGCGCTTGTCTTGTTGAGCTTGTTACCTGAAGCTTTTATTTTGTACATCCAGGTGGGCACAGACATCCTGGAGGAAAACATCACAGCCTTTGAGGATTTCATTCAGTCAATGGACGTCGCCGCGTTCAACAAGATCTGAAACAAACATGTTGTCAATAAAAAGCACTTTAGCACAAAATGAAGTTGTTGTCATTGTGTCATCAAACAGGAGCTGAATGCTTATCAATTATTTTTACCTTTTGTATGTTTAAGTCCGCTTCTGTATTTATTCATGTGTAAAACTTTTCATCTGTTTAAGTATATATTTAATGAGTCACATTTAAATATGGTTTAAAACTTACCAAATGTCCAAGTTAAAATTCTCACCTAGAAAATATAATCTGGGTTAAACTAAATTTAAAGGCTCGAATTTTATATATAATGAATATTCAGAGACTGTAATTCCCTCTCTGACCGAGGATGGCACTCCTTAGCAAAAGGGCCACAGTTGCCAGCTCAACCTGAATTGGTGCAGAAGAAGAATCGGACCGGAAACTAAACTGGCGGAGCAGCGCGCGGAAGAAGCTTTTGATTTGTGAATGTAAACAAACGCCTGCAGGTAAACGAAGTAATCGATGATCGAATCTTTTAGTCAACGATCTAATCACCTGCTCTGCAACTCCTCCTCAGACTACAGCAAGCTAACAGCTAGCCACCTGCTAACAGCCGTAAAGGCAGAGCCACGTCCCCTGCAGCGTCACCATGGTTACTGTTGGCCCGGTTTAGCCGAGTTAACCCGGGTTTAAAGTTAAAGGTTTTTATCGCTGCTTAGCTCGGGATTAGGAAGAGCTGCGCTGTGATTGGTCAGAACTGTATAATAAGAAACTTACTAGCACTTAGTTTGCAGATTTGTTAATTAAGAATTTAAAGTAATAGTACAAAACAAGTTGATCAAACAATTCTCTTGTTTAATAATTGACATGTTAGTCAAACCACCTTTATTAAGATTCAATGTGTGATGTCCTCAGGCTCATGGACTCCACCGAGCCAATCACCTGCTTACCGTGGGTTACAGCAGGGATGGCTCTGATTGGACAGACACTGCATTGACTGCTCTGCCTCCAGGTTAGACGGCACCTCCAATAAAGGTCTTTGATACGAAAATGAATCACCAATTTGATTATGGTTTATCATCAATGAAAGATATTTGACCGTTAAACAAATGTTTGTGTGTCAGGTCAGCCTCAGCAGGAGGATGTCTCACTCCTCTGACGGAGGTAAAAACTAAACACTTTTATCCATTTGACATTTTTACCCTGAATAAACTGTGTGTGTGTGACAGGTGGCCAGAAGAGGGCGGAGTCATCCAGCAGGTGAGTCGTGAGCTCACACCTGTATCGCCGACCCTGCTAATCAGTTACTGTTATTTATGCCATTATCAATTGCTCCGTTCTGAACTCAGCTGTTTACAACCATTAGATATTGATTATTGACGGGGGATGTCATCTCTGTGACTGACAGGATGTGGGCGGAGTCCGAGCCAGGTCCTTCCAGGTGCCAGCCGAGCAGACAGGGTTACTGTGGGTACTGCAGAGTCCTGTACAGCAGCCTGGAGCAGGTACTAGCTTGAGTCCTGTGAACTCAACTGTTGAATCAGAGTCACTGATGTTAATGGCATCACTTTCGTCTCAGCACCTGTCCAGTCTCAGACACCTGGATTCAGTCAGGACTTCTTCCCGGTGCTCCGCCCCCTCCGCCACCACCAGCTGCAGTAAGCTGACACTGCTGGAGCGCTTCCTGCAGGACGTCCTGCAGCACCACCCGCACCGCTACAGCGACCCCAGGTAACCAATTCAAACGCACCTGTCTGTCACCTGACCTCAGGAGACCTCATTCCTGTCTGTCTCTTTCAGGCCGTCTCATGCTGACCTCCCGTCTATCTCCGCCCCCCCGCTACCAAGGGCGGAGCTTGATGAACTAGATACTACCCTCTCTGATAACGACATCTGGTCACTGGGTAACAGAGAACAACTGCCGAGCTCCGATGACACATCGTATCAGCCGACCAATCAGCAGGACGCCAACAGCATCCACAGCCAATCAGAAGATAGAGGGGCAATCCAGGACAGGCTGTATGCACCAATCACTGATGGTGAGGAGAAAGGGGCCGCCTCCACAGGGCACACACACACTCAAGCTCCACCCCCACGGCCCCAGGCATCACCCTCCATCCACAGGAAAGCTCACAGGAAAACAAACAGGAGGAAAACCAGCGTCGACTCATCAACCCCCTCCAGGGGCCCCGGGCCCCTGCCACATACACACCTTAGCCAAGAGCCAGGGGCTGCACCTGGGCCACGCCCCCCCACAGACCTGGGGCCCTGGCGAAACTGGCAGAGGGACAGGAGGGAGGGGTTTAAAGACCAGGCATTCTCGGACCACAGCAACACTCTGGACCAAACCATCGAGGAGGTCTGACCTCAAATGTTTAATGTGATGTTCCTAAAAGATTGTTTTTATTATACTAACGACTGTAGACAGAAATTCAAACACAACTTTATTTAAATCAACCGTTTAATTTATTCTCAGTAGTTTCAATAATTATAAATTATTAGTTTGGGGTTGCATGAACACTAAAGTCAGAACGTGTGTGTTTTCGTGCTTACAGATGTTTCTTGTTTCCACCTCAGGTGATCCAGATGTGCGGCCATGGCATCACTTCCACCTCCGACCAGCAGGAGGAGACAGAAAGCTTCCACTTCAGCCTTCCTGTCTTCATGGAGACACAGAGTGATGACTGGGACTCACCTGTGCAGGTGAGTCCGGCAGAGGGGCGGGACCTGGGTCAGCTGATGGACGTCCAGGTGCGGCTTGATGACCAAGTGTACTCACACCAGCTTGACTCCGCCCTCCACAGTAAAGCAGGGGGCGGGGCCACACAGGAACAGGGGTTCTGGGCTCTGCCCATCGAACAGATCTTGCCCGCCCCCGCGTTTATCCCAGAATCCTTCTGGGGGAAGACCTGGGCCCAGATCGAGCAGGAGGACGAGGAGAAGGTGGAGAGACTGGTCGGTCAGTTCAGACGAGGAAGATTCGTTTGTTACTTCGACAGCGAGTCTCTGGCCAGGTGAGGTGTCATCAGTCACATGATCAGCAATATGTGGATTTATTATTCTAGACAGTTAATATACATGTTCCTGTTAACATTAAATAAAAACATTCATACATGCTTGTATTGTAACATATGATTAGAATGTGTGATAGGAAATAACTATATTAGCTTTTATAAATCATCTGATGACGTATACAAACAAGTAAATAATGTAGATATATTTAATGTATCAATAAAACAACACTGATCTTACATCTTTTCTAATGACCTCATCCCTCTCAGGTACGGAAGGAGGAGCCAAAACATTAAGGGGAGTGGTCAGAACAAGGCAGCAGAGTTGGACTCTGGTGTCCTGCCCTTATTGGATGCTGATGACGATGACTCAACGTATGGGCAGAAGGGAAGGAGGCGGGGCTTCAGGTTGGCGTCTAGGTGTCAGGTGGGTCTTTCAGCTGACACTCTGTTTCAGCTGAAAGACAAACGTCTCATCTGTTCTTGTCTCTTCAGGTGGTTAAAGTCAGTCATGGCACGCAGACGGTCAGATTGGTCATCCCAGCTGTCCGTCAACCACCTCCCGAGACCCCGCCCACCAGTTTCCCTGCAGCCGATCAGGATGCAGCAGAGAGGACACCTGAGGGGCAGATGTGGCGCTGCCTCCCTGCGTCGTACTCCAACATCATCACACCTGTGCAGCCTCGCACCTCACTTGTCTACCTGCTGTGTTCCCCGTCAGGCCCCGCCCCCACCTGCCCAGCTTCACCTGGCTCTGCCCCCAAACGTTGCAGGAAGAAGAGGCGTCCGCTGGACCTGCAGGGGGTAAAGGTCAAATACAAACGGCTTCCTTTCAGGTTCTACGACTCCACCACCAATCGCATCCTTAAGAACCCCCCCAAAGGCTCCCCATGGTGCCAAGGCCCCGCCGCCTCGGCCCCCCCGCCACCTTGCGTCCGTCAGCTGTTTCGAAGTCTGAGTACAGACCTGAACACAGACAGAGCTTTGGTGGAGGGCTCAGCAGGGTCCTCCAGGGTCAAAGGTCACACTTCAGCTGAACCCCCTTTTCTCCTGAGCACGCTCGGTGGAGATACAGTCAGGAGGCGGAGTCAGACATCTAAAACTCCGCCCCCCCGGCCTCACAACAGGTCAGAGCAGGGGAGAGGGGGGAGGAAGGAGAGGACGATTCCGGCACCCTCCAAAAGAAGAACCAGGGCTCAGGCCACGCCCCCTCCAACTAGAAGACAAGGTCTGCGACGGACAGGTCTGAGCCCCGCCTCCCTGACCCACTGCTCCCCAGCCCGACGAGGGAGAGGGCGGAGGGGGCGAAGGTAGCAGGCAAGAAGAACATAATATTCTACCTGTTCTACAGCTCACAAGATGTTTTTACCTCTATTTAAAAACCCTGTTAACGTTGAATAAAAAGATTTTATTACCTGAACACGACTCATCTGTCAGAGTGTGGTAGTTCTCACTGCAACCACCAGGTGTTGAACTGAGCCTCCCACCTGCTCTGCAGCCTCCACAAGCTCCGCCCCCATCATATCACCTAAACACGAAAACATTTCTAATCATTTTGTTTAAAACAAACACTCATATGTCTGTCTGTGACTCACCTGTCTGTCTGTCTCTCCACCTGTCTGTCTCCATCTCAGTCTTCAGTCTGTCTACAGTTTGTTGGAGCAGCTCTTCAGGACGATGTGTCTCATAATCCTTGTCTTCTTCAGGCAGACGGGTGTCTCCTTCCTCTCGTTCATTTGGACGACAGTGATGCCTGTCACCCACAGACCCCTCCTCACAGTGGCCTTCATGTGCTGGAGACACCCCCTGGTGGATTGTGGGAGATGGAGTTCGACTTTCATCTTCACTCGACTCGTCCATCACATAATCGTTGTCCTCCTCTGAGTTTATCTCTGTGTCAGCGCTGGCGTGTGGCGTGTCACTGGCGTGTGGCGTGTCACTGGCGTGTAGCGTGTCACTGGCGTGTAGCGTGTCATTGGCGTGTAGCCTGTCACTGGCGTGTTGTTGATCCTCCGTCTTGTTCAAAGTCTGAAGAAAGAAGAAAATTAAAAACAATCCCAGCAGCTCATGTTCTGATCGGGGGAGGGCCAATCGGCTTCTACTGTGTGTTCTCCTCAGCTGTGATCATGTGACTGATTTACCTGAGCCAGCAGAATCTGCAGTGTTTCCATGGTAACCTCCATCTCGGAGCACCTGTCCTCCAGGATGCTGTGTTCTGATTGGACGGTGAGTCTCCACGCCTGCATCTCCTGCTCCAGCAGCCTGACGACAACAAACATGAGGAGCTGGACGTCCAGACTTGTCCCTGATTGGTCTTGTGTGTTTTTCTCACCACTTGTCTCGCTGCAGGTTTCCGACGTCAGTCGTCAGCGTCTGAAAATAGACACAAACAAATATTACACAACAAACAAACAAACATTTAAACAACAGTTCTGTCATCAGATGTCACCTCATCAGTCTGCAGAGCTTTAGACGAGCAGGAACTGTGACGGACAGCTGTCTCATCCAATGATGGTGAGGCATCAGAAGGGGGTGGAGCTCTGAGACGTCAAATAAAAAAAGTTAAAACTCGACCTGAAAAAGTTTCAACAAAATAAAAGTTCCACACCTGTTCTGAGTCTCTCCTGGCTCCGCCCACATCAGGACCCTCCTATCAGCTTCTCTCGGTGTGTATCGTCGTGGCAACAGAGTGTGCCGGGCGCTGCGCACTAACGAGGACAGAGACTCCCGCCAGGTGGGCTGATACAGACCATAATTAGAATATTTATGAAACACTTTTCAAACACAAAGTTTCACAAAGTCTTTCCCCGTCTGTCCCCGTGTCTCCGTCTCACCTGTGTGCAGAACTCCAGGACAGGATGTGGTGGTTTGTGTTTGCGTGTCTGTCTCTGGCTCAGGAAGCAGCTCTGACACACGTGGACATTCACACACTTCACACACCGGTACCTAAACACAGACACACACAGCGGCATGACATCATCGCTCCCTAAGATTGCTCAGGCTTCCATCTCTCCTCTGATTGGCTGATGATCGATCACCTGAGTCCGGTGATGGGGAAGGTCTTGCAGGTGTGGCATCGGACCATGTGACTGACGTTCTGACTGACACACAGCCGGTATAAAGTGGGTAGCCATAGCAACAGGCGTGGCTCATTCTGCAGCCATGACATCACGTGTTCTGCGCTCGCTGTCGGAGTCAACACCTGTAAACATGTAGAGTCAGTGTGCTGTCATGACGACCACCAATCAGCCTCGTCTCTCGCTCTCACCCCGTTGAAACACGACCTCACTTCCTCCTCCACGGCGCCGAACACCCCCCCCTCCTGCACAGCGGCTGGAACCTGGTCACATGATGTACATGTCAGAGGAGGAATGGGGCATGCTGGGAAACAGAGTGTGAAGAGTTTTACCTGACGAAGGTCGTGAAGTAACGACCTGAGTCCAGATCTGCTGATGGATCCTGACGGGTTTTCACAGAGTCTCACAAGAGCTGCAACAACACACTCTTATTCTGAAGGAGACACTCACACAAGACTCTTATTCTGCTGATAATCAATAATCGATAATCATGGTATTGATGAGGTCACCTCTGTACTTGGCGAGCAGAGCGTCAGCCGACAAAGCGACGAGCGCCGCCTGGAGAGACATGACGGACGCCGACGCATCCTGAGCCTGGAACGTGAACACAAACAGTCACTTCTTGTTTTGAGTCAAGAGAAAAAACAGGGTAACGTGACCTCTGACCTCTGACCTCTGACCCGGCAAACAGACGTAGTATCACGTCACACGTCTCCTCAATCACATGACCCAAAACTTCCTGTGACGCGCTGTTAAACATCCTGCTGAGAGCCCGGGTCACTTCCTGTCTGCTCAGCCTCACATCCTGTTGTCCCGTCCCATCCAGCGAGCTGAACGCCGCCATGACGTGTCGCACGTACACGACGTGCACTGGACACAGACACACACACACACTGTGTTATTAACCTTGTGTCTCAGTGTGTTTGTTTCTTAGATTAAAGGGATGGTTCACCACTGTAATGGGGGGGCTGAGGTGTTTGAGTCCAAAAAACACTTTTGAAGTTTCAGGGGTGAACTTTGTTAAAGCAGAATCCAACACAACTGAAGTCACTAGTGAATGATTCTCCAGACATAACAAAACAACAGAAAAAACACAACATGCCTCCATTTCTTCTCCAGAAGTCCAGACACTCAAATTCAACCTGAAACATTTACACCGAGTCTGAAATGTCTCTGATGTTCTCTGACACACCGCTTGTATTTTGGAGGGTTTTTGTTTCCTTTTGGTTTTCAGGGCCTAGAAACTCAAATTCTCACCAAAGTTTCAGGAAATTCAAAACCCCCAAAGTAATTGAATTCTGGATTAATTTGAAATGGGTGTCGGCGATCTTTGCAAAAATCGGGACACCTGTGTATCATGACCAGACACACAAAAAATTCTGTGGTGCCTTTTGGAAAACACAACAGGAAGCTCGCCATTTTGAATTTAGTGGCCATTTTCCACATTTACCACATTTTTACTTTGACGGACTTGTCCCAGGGCTTTCATCAGACCAACTTCATATTGAGATGAATGTCATCACAACAAGATGAAGATGAAAACTACTTTGGTCACACCGTGTGACCGTGGTGTGGCGCCAAAGTTTGATTACATGCCATCAACACACAAGCTTCTGTATCTCAGTCATATTTGGTCCAATCGAGTCCACACTTGACACATAGGACAAGAGTCCCGGCCTGATGACATCTACACAGAAATCATGACTTAAAATGACAGCGCCCCCTGGTGGCAACAGGAAATGTCTTGTTTTTGGAACGTCTTACACTTGGATGTATTCCTCCTCATCCACTGACCGCAACCATGTCAAACTGTGTGAAATGGGTCTCAAGACATTGATCATGAAGACATAAGATAACTGACTTTTCATCAAACTTGGTATTAATGGCGTGGAATCAAAGTTCATCAACTCGCTGTGACACACGAAATTGCCGTTACTTCAGTGTTCATGGTTCTGTCTCCCTCAAACTACATGTATGTATTAACAGTCCCCCCCCCGCAGACATTCATATGGTTTTAAGGAATGGGCGTGGTAAAATAACTGACTAACGCCCCCTAAAGGGCAGCCCTGGCACTACGATTGACTTTGACGAACTTGTCGTACGGCTTCCATCAGATCAACTTTGGAAAAGGCAGACATCACAGAAGATGTATAACAAATCATAGTATTTCAACTTTTATTGATCTAATTTACAAGGGAAATTATTGCCATGACCCATGAGCATGATCACTTTTGACCCAAGTGTATCAAAGGGTTACGCTGAAAGAACAACACTTGATTATGACTCACTTTATACAGACTAATAGATCTGTTGTTGTAACATTTTCCAATTGACACAGAATTGCTCACGTTACATCAGAGCCTCTACTTGAACAGATATATTAGTCTGTATGTAATAAAAGTGATGGCACCACCTACTGGAAACAGGAAGTAAGCTTTGTTTTACAACTATCATTCAATTTACATAAAATTGTCATCGTGTGACCGCGACTGATCGCGTTGACCGTATAGCACAATAAGAAGTCAAGGATCGACGTCGCGTGACAGACGCAGGAAGTGAAGCGTTATCCTTGCCGCAGTGCGAAAACGCAGACATCGCGGAGATCGCACTTTCCACCGACTGCGTGAGCTCGGGCCCGTTACCCCGTTTCACTACGCCTGGAAAATCGGTCTCCACTTACTTTGGATTCTGCTCTTACACTGTTTACCCCTGAGAAGTTTTGTGTCCTCAAACACTTAACACCCCCCCCCCCCCCCCCTCCTCCATCATATTGATGAGGAGATAGTGAGGGAAGGTTCATTCTTCAGTGAACTATCCCTTTAAGGTCACATCTATTTTCTGGTAAAACTGGATCATCAAAGTATTGGTGATGTATTGGTGAGTTCTCACAGTGACAGAGTCTCTGCAGAGACAGGAGCTTCATGGCGACTCGATAAACTGAAGGACGGATCTCATTCAGCCCCTCTGCACAGGAAACATGAAGTTCACCAAAATAAAAGCTCAATGTTATATTTTAACAAGAGTTGTGAGAGAATAAGAGAAAAATTTACCGATGACGTCCAGATCCATGACGAGTTTCACTGAAAAACACAAAAGTAAACCAATCACACAGTAAATATTCAGATAACTTCAATCGATCACTGATCAAAACTCTGACACTGGAACCCAGTGGAACTCAGTGGAACTATCAAGCCCAGTATAACATTACAACCTAGTACAATAGTAGAACAATTAGAACTCACTAGAACAGTAGAACTCACCTTGGGCCGTCGTGTCTCAGACTAAACACCAAACGAAGAAACAAACTCATTCATGAATCATTGATGAAGGTTTCATTTATCATCAGCTGCTTCTCACCTGCTGTCTATGGACCAATCAGCAGCCAGCAGTGTGCTGACATCATCACTGAAACTGCTCTTCAGGTTTCTTTTCATCTTTTGAAACCTTTTATCAGATTTTAAACAGATTAAACAACCAGAGGCTGATAAATATATGTATATAATGGAATCACAGGCTGATCCTGATGTTGGCAGCTGATCGTGGACTTGG
Source organism: Pleuronectes platessa (assembly GCF_947347685.1). Taxonomy (NCBI): domain Eukaryota; kingdom Metazoa; phylum Chordata; class Actinopteri; order Pleuronectiformes; family Pleuronectidae; genus Pleuronectes; species Pleuronectes platessa. The sequence goes on from NC_070649.1 coordinate 150,976, forward strand.
ATCACAAGACTTCTTCATATATGATATGTATCCTCACATCTTCTACCATCACAAACTCCTAAGTTCATTTGTCTGCTCCCTTCATCTCTATCAGATTCATTCTTCTTCACATAACAACAAAAAGTTGTTTCAGTTGTGTGTATCTACTCCTGACCTCCTCTGGTGAGTCTGAGTCTGTCCTGAGCTGCAGGTAGCTCCTCGTGCTACCAGTGAGGAGGAGCAGGACCCAGCAGTAGAAGGAGTCAGGGAGGAGGAGCAGAGAGCAGCTGTCTGTGGACACCACATTAAGAACATGTCCTGTTCGGGGCTCGTCCTGCTTCTGCCTCCATTTCACCTGTTGTTACTTTGATTTGCTCCAAAGCAGAGAAACTGGTTCACAACCATTTGTTCTTCCAAATGGAAACTTTGATCTCTGAAGTTTAACCTTAGACTGTGAATATTAATATTATATTCCTTAACTTTTATATATATATATATATATATATATATATATATATATATACTGTCATCTGATGATGAAGATGAAGATGATGAAGACAGTGGTGTGACAGAGTGAACAGATCACCATTGTTGTTGCGTTGACCTTTGACCTTGTCTTTGTTCCTTGTCACACTGCGGCTCATTGTTTGTTTGTTTGTGTTGGAGGAACAAACACTGGATCTTTTTTTCTTCTGCTCTGAGATAAACAGTAGAACACAGAGCGTCTTCATAACGGCTGCCATCGCCATCATCATCAGGTCATCACATCAGCAGCGAGGCAGCGGGACAGACGCCAACACACCCCCGCTCTGCAGACACGCTATCTAATGTTAGCATCCAGCTAACAGCTGCTGTCAGCTACATACTAATAGCTGCAACAGCTAAATTTAACAGAAACTACAACTACACATTAAGGTTGTGACCTGATGGTGGCGCTAAAGGATCATGATTTGATACATTCTCTGTCAGGCAATGCCTTTCTTCATGTTTTGCGTCCAAAATTCAACACATCTTAAAATTGTAATTTGGAAAAACATACGTTTTCTTTTCTCATCTTTCTTTCTGACGTGTTTTTTCGCTAACATATGTCTCTAACGCATGTTTCTAACGTGTGTTTCTAACCTACACTGTGGCTCCTCCTACTAGGCGTGGCCTCCGAGCTCTCAGCTGTCTGTCAACTGAGTTGAGGTCAGTGCTCACTGTCGTCTGTTCTCCACTTGGTTCTCTGCTGTGCTGTGGTGAAAATGAAGCGCTCCCTGTGGATATGTGTGCTGATCGGCTCTGCTCTCATCGGGCTGGGTACGTTTGATTTCAATGATTCAAATAATCAATAATAATAATAATAATAACAATCATGTTGGAATCATTGATGAACTGTTTAACTTAATCAGAAAATAACATTTACTTATTTTGCATTTATAAGTTTATCTATTCATTCATTTTGTATCAATGTAAATGCTTGGTATCAACTGATGCCTCTCCTCATTATAACGTGTGTGTGTAGGTGGGGGGGGGGGTTAACATAATGAGTCGTGAGGTTACATGAGGACTGGTGTCATCAGTGTCCACAGACACACACAGAACCTGTGGACACAACCAGGCAGTTTGTTACCACTTGGATGCTAAGCTAAGCTAACAGCTTTGTTTGTTGTTTCAGGATCAGCCATTCGTTGTTACAGCTGTAAAGATTACACAGGAAGCTGCGCCAAACAACGAGACTGCAGCTACGACGATGCCTGTCTGACCCTCAGCGAGAGAAGTACGTCTGTTCCACCTTCATGTTCCTGTCCCTCCTAACCCTAACCCAGCCTAACCCCGTCCCTACTAACTCTAACCCAGCCTAACACCGTCCCTCCTAACCCAGCCTAACCCAGTCCCTCCTAACCCTAACCCAGTCTAACCCCGTCCCTCCTAACCCTAACCCAGCCTAACCCCGTCCCTACTAACTCTAACCCAGCCTAACACCGTCCCTCCTAACCCTAACCCAGTCTAACCCAGTCCCTACTAACTCTAACCCAGTCTAACCCAGTCCCTACTAACTCTAACCCAGCCTAACCCCGTCCCTACTAACTCTAACCCAGCCTAACCCAGTCCCTCCTAACCCTAACCCAGTCTAACCCCGTCCCTCCTAACCCTAACCCAGCCTAACCCCGTCCCTCCTAACCCAGCCTAACCCCGTCCCTCCTAACCCTAACCCAGCCTAACCCCGTCCCTACTAACTCTAACCCAGCCTAACACCGTCCCTCCTAACCCAGTCTAACCCCGTCCCTCCTAACCCTAACCCAGCCTAACCCCGTCCCTCATAACCCTAACCCAGCCTAACACCGTCCCTCCTAACCCAGCCTAACCCCATCCCTCCTAACCCAGCCTAACCCCGTCCCTCCTAACCCTAACCCAGCCTAACCCCATCCCTCCTAACCCAGCCAAACCCCGTCCCTCCTAACCCTAACCCAGCCTAACCCCGTCCCTCCTAACCCCGTCCCCAGTGGCGCACAGCTGACATCAGTGTTTGTGTTGCAGGTGGGATGACATACCGTCAGTGTCTCAAGTATTCCGACTGTGACTACAGTCGTTTGGCCCAGATGTTTCCTCAGGTAAGAAATTAAAAGACCTTCAAAATAAAAGACATCACTGTTGTTCAGGGTCTGAAATGAAGCACCCTGTAAACACTTGTATAAACATGTTAACACCTGTATGAACTATCCTATTAAACAACCTCACTGATGGATTTATAAAATGATCTATAATTCACAGGTTTCCAGTTTCACATTCAAGTGCTGCAACTCGGACCTTTGTAACTCCGCCCCCTCCTCTGCAGCGAGCTCTCTGATTGGTCTGCTAGCCTCTGTGGGCATCATGTGGTGGTGCATCCACTGAGGCATTAACAGCGCCCCCCAGTGCCTGAAACACAAAGCAAACATTACAACAGCAGCTTCTCTAACAGACACTCATTCATCACATGCTCACATTCACATGTTCACTCGTTCATGTTTCCTGTAATAAAGTTTAACGAACCTGAAAAAAAACTGTCTGTAAATGACTTCAGATTAAATAAAGTTTTACAAACCAGAAATTGCAGTCTTATTCAATTTGATTTTTAATGTTTTGCACCTTACTTGGTTGTTAGTTGAATTAGAGTATTTTTTTTACAGACTAGTATTTGTAACAGTACAGTGTAGTTAAATGTTTACCAGTACAGAGTAGTATTTTTAACAGTATAGTGTAGTATTTTAACAATACAGAGGAGTCAAATGTTTTGTAGTAGTGTAGTATATTGACAGTTACTTTCAGACATGTACTGGACTCTGCAGTACTTTGGGAGTTTCTATCACACTGGGTCCAATCACATGTTTAAACCCCTCCCCTTTGGGCTCTGTGCTGTGCAATTGGCTGCCCCAGTAAGGAGGAGGAGCTGCCTGGCTCATTACCATGTCAGATGACATTACAGAGTACTATCAATATTTATCATTTTCAAAGGATTCATCTATAACAGGCGGAGTTTTCATTATCATGACAAAGATACTTCACATTTTTACTAATTGAAGTACTTGAAACATATATTATAGGGTTAGGATGTGAACCACACCTTTCACATGAGTTATACAATCACTCGTCTGCATAAAAAAAAACCTTCAAAATAAAAGCACAGGATTTTAAAAAATCATTACAATTTGGTCAGTAGTCATACATCACTTCCTGGCATGGTGAGACAGAGAGTGATGTATTAGGTCATGTGATCATGTTTACATCACCTGACACGTCGTCAGCTCTGATCACCACGAACTCTCTGCACATCTTCGTCTGTGTCTTCTTCGGGTTAGAAGAACTGATCTGCATCTAGGTGTGGATGCTGGCGCTGGTCCCTCCAGACACCTACTTCCAGCAGGCGGTGACTTCGACAGCCTGTGATGGTGCCCCCTGTCAGCCGGTTCACCCGCCTGACAACCCGAGGGCGTGGATGGTAGGAGTCCAGCTGAGCTTCATCATCCTCGGCTTGGATATCCCCTTCCCCTTCATCACCATCTTCTACCTGCTAGTGGCCACAGCAATCGCTTTAACATCAAACCAGGAACACTGCATCAGCCGCCGTCTCATCTTCACCCACCACGTGGTCTTCCTGGCGTGCTTGCTGTCTCTGCTGACCGTTCTGCCACCTGGAGAATTTCCTGGACATGTTTGTCTCTGGTCCACTGCTGCGTCAACCCTGTCCTCTAGAAATTCCTGAACAGGAACTACCGGTACAACCTCACGAAGGAGTTCATCTTCAGGTTCTCCCCCAGGACCTGCTCGCCACACCATCCACACCTCGCACGCCAGCGACACAGACTACTCGGCTGTGATCATAATGGACAACAGCATCCTGATGTAAACACAGAGACTCACAAACCTTTTTCAGAGGTGAGCTGCAGAGGATCTCTGGACTTTCTCCACAGTTTATCTTTCACATATGAAGCAGCAGGAGACTTTCTGCTCAGACTCACAACCAACAGGATTCATGTGAGGGGCGGAGCCGCAGACAGGAAGTGACGTATAACCTCTGCTGCAGAGATCACGCGTTTGTTTTTTTACAGCGAGACCGTCGTCAGTTCTTTTAACCACAGTGTCGTGTTTCATCTTCATCTTCTGTTTGTGACTCCACTTTTCATCCTGACATTTGTTTTTAGTTTTTAAAATGTTTGTGTTGATTTACAAGCGTCATCAACCCCCCCACTCGCTCGCACAAATCCTGACAAGCTCCTGCTGTTGTTCACACAATGACTTCTCTGGAGTTCCTGTGGAAATATATATTATATCTAAATAATCATTTATAATATTTCATTACATTCATATATTATCTGACAGAAGCTTTAAGGACATGTTGCAGCGCCCACCACAGCAGTGCCACCTACTGGTCAACCTGATGTACTGACCAACGAGACCGAACGTTGGTCGGTACAACTTTTCATGTTGTGATGTATTTTCATGTTGCGTTGAATTATTTAAATTTGTTTATATATGTTTGTATATTTGATTAATTTTGTTAGAGCTTTTGTCCGGGGTAAGGGTTAGGGGTCAAAACCCTTTTGGCTTTTTATTCTTCAAGTTCAGCATCAATTGTGAGATTTTCTTTTCTTCATCAAATAAAATTAAAATCTGAAGAAAATAAATTAATTTAATCTGACGCTTTAGTGTGTGTGTGTGTGAGACGCCAACATAGCAGAGGTCAAAGGTCACAGGCACACGGAGGGGTGTGTGATGTAACTGAAACTAAACTCTTTGAAAGAACATTTTACATTTTAGAAATATTTATCAAAAATACTTTTAATCTGATCAGTAAAATAAAAAATATTTCAAATTGAGTTTACTCTTCGACGTCTCTAATTTAAATGAAGATTAATGTGACTCTGGTCTCCATGACAGCGGCCTGGGGCCTCTCAATGCATTCTGGGAACAAACGAGGACAGAGTCTGAATGAGAGGTTTCAGTCGACTCTCCCTGATTGAGCTCCGACTGAAACCTGATGTCTCCAATCACATAACTTACATCTGGGTTAGATCAGTGTGAACCAAAACATCAGGTGTGAAAGGTTCCTCAGACCCCCCCCCCCCCCCCCAACCTGACATCACGGCCACGTCAGACAAACCAACCAGAGTCAAGTACAGGGAGACTCCGCCCACGTAGGTGATGAAGACAGGACGTACGTATGTCACACTAAATTCTCAAGTTTAAAGAGTTAGTGTGTGTGTGTGTGTGTGCGTGTGTGTGTGTGTGTGCGTGTGTGTGTGTGTGTGTGTGTGTGTGTGTGTGTGTGTGATGAGAACGTGACGACAGGAACATGATGAAGATAGGACGTTAAATTGAGGCTGATACAGATTCTTCAAATGCAGTCACATGTTGCTCTGTTGTTGTTGTTGAACATGTTGCTCTGTTGTTGTTGTTGAACATGTGGAAACTGACTCCATGAGGTTGTTACACAAGTTGCTGCACATGACAAGTGTTTACTTCAGACTCTGCTGCTGTTGTGTAACTCGTCCTTAACACTGGAACGTTGGGGTCAAAGGTCGAGTTTCAGTTCAGTTTAAACGTACAAGCTTGTCAGCGACAGTCACTTGACGTTTGGTTGTTTACAAAGATAAACATGTAAATACTTTTGTTTAATTAATACATTGAATCTTTTGATGAAATGTTAAGAGATCAAAGGCTTCATGACACGTCTTTGCAGGAGGGAGGGGTGAGGGGGTTGAGGGGGGGCCTGGTCCTCAGTAAGGTCTGTGCAGCGGGGGGGGCGGGGCCGAGTCTATTTTCTCCCAATCAGTTTGACAAACAGGCTGCGGGGGTGACGGGGGTGAGGGGGGGGAGGGGGGTGAGGGGTATAAAGGCGATGGGCTCCAGGCAGCGGCAGACGAAAATAAACCCCAGAGAGAAGAAGAAGGAGACGATGGACATCCAGACGAGTCAGGGGACGCGTTCGCTCAGTGCCATGGAGAATCTGGAGACGCAGCTGAGTTGTCCAATCTGTCTCGACATGTTCAACAAACCCGTGGTCATTCTGCCCTGTCAACACAA